>NC_025696.1:27448820-27453202 GCF_000633955.1 Camelina sativa
GTCTGGAATGGAAACTTTGAGTTGTGTAAAGAACCGACGCCAAGACTCATCATTTTCAGTGTCAACAACAGCGAAAGCTAATGGGAAAATTTGAAAGTTACCATCCTGAGCTAGGGCTGTTAGAAGCGTCCCTTTGTAACTACCATGGAGAAACGTTCCGTCGCAACAACAACTTTGCGCATGAAAGCAAACCCAGCAATACTCGCACCAAAAGCAATAAAAACATATTTGAATCTATCTTCATCACCTATTTGAAGACGTGTGACTGTACCTGGATTTTCCCTTTTTAACTTGTATATGTAAGAAGGCAACTCGGTAAAACTTTCCTCAGGAGTTCCCTGATCGATCTGCCTTGCATTCAGCAGCGTTCGATATGCCTTCCAATAACCCATCTGTTGACACCAACAAATTAATAAATCAGCCATAATATATATATAACTCAGCCGATACATTCGAATAAGTCAGCCGTAAATAATCAATAAATGAGCCGTAAAAAGTAATTAACTCAGCCTATACATACCTATAACTCAGCCATTATTATCAATAAGTCAGTAAATACACAGTAAAATGTAAATAACTCAGCCTGTACATACCTATAACTCAGCCATTATAATCAATAAGTCAGTCAAAACATAGTAATTACCTTTAGACTAAATTGCTTATTGAAAATGACTCCGACACATTTAGGTTTAACATCCGGACCAAGATCACCAAGATAGTCCCTGTAAAGAACTGCCAGTACATCAGCAGTTGATTGGGGGCATCTAGTAGAACGTTCTGTCACCGAAAATGTGTGTTCCGAATCGTATACACGAACATGAAAATCTGGGTCATCCCCTTGTACAGATGCACGAACTCTCCAAAGACATCCTTTAACCCAACACCTAAAAACCACTTGTTTCGGATTTGAGACTGGTACATTAAAATCAAATCCATCCCTAACCGAAATAAGTTTCACGTGATTCCTGAACTGCTTTTTGCTACTGTATCGTTGTCCTACAGCAATTTTTAGCGTTGACACCTCCAACCTAATAGCCTCCGGATTCATCTTCGATCCGGCAAAGTTATCATCTCTATGAGCTTTCTTCTGAGGAGGCGGAGTAGGTGGGTCTTCCACTGTACTCTGAGGCTCGCCCAATACAGAAAACTTCTCGTCATCAGATGACTCACCATCGGAGTCGTCGAAAACATCAAATCGGGTTGAAAATTCATCGTCTTCTTCTTCGTCAAATGCTACTTCGACAGCTTCTTCTTCGTTTTCTTTGTCAACGATCTTACCATAATCAAAACAAGTGCCTTCAAATCCCCCACCGTACACTTCGTATGTAGATTCTGCTTTCGAGTCTCTAGCTCTACTAGTTTATGTAGACTTTTTCGCCGAAAACTCTGCACAGAGACGTAGCTCATCATTTTTCCATAGCCCCAAAAAACATTGCAACTGTCGATCATTGGAGACAAAAACTGGTGGAGTATCATGCGCCATATGTTTCATTGCCTTGTTCGAGAACATGTAGCTCAGCTTTAGCTCATGGCTAAACGCGTCCAATCCGTAGTCTTCAAGAACAAGCTTCACAAGCTTGTCGTGTGTTGTGCCTCCATCTATCTGCACAACTATAGACCCTTTATCGTCGGAGTTAAATACATATCTCTGTGTCTTTATCCAATTACCGGACACAACTAGTACCAGAACTGGATCCATGAAAGATAATGAAGAACGAGGTGGAGAAGAAGTAGAAGAACAAGGTGTGAAGAAGAAAGTGAAGAAGAAGTAGAAGAAAAAGGTGAATAAGAAGGTAAATAGTTCACTTATTAACCAGTTGAAGAAAAAGAGTCGAACGACGTTTCGTATTTCCGGAGAAAAAAAGATGATGACATGGAATGCTGACATGGATGCTGCGTCCGACGTGGCAAGTCAGCCATCAAACAATAACATAACTCAGCCTAACTAAAACTCAGCCACAACATGAAAAACATTACAGTAATTAAAAAGCAAAAAAAATTGCTGCCAAACTCAGCCGCTTCATTAACTGAAAATATGTAACTCAGCCGTATCGTTTGATAAGTCAGCCGTAACTGAATAACATTCTAGTAATTAATCTTTTTCTAATAAGTCAGCCGTCAAACGGCTGAGTTGTCGATAAGTCAGCCTATGACGGCTGAGTTATAGTTTTTTTTACCATAACTCAGCCGTAACAACATCTCATAAGTCAGCCGTTTTTCATAACTCAGCGAGGCGGAAAATGTTAACTCAGCCGTGTCGTTGTGATAACTCAGCCAAAATTTTGACAACTCAACCATCAGGTGAAAACTCAGCCGTAACTACAGCTGAGTTATGCGCATAACTCAGCCAGATTTTAATAAGTCAGCCGTCCGCTCTTACTCAAATATTTTTCTGATAACTCAGCCGCAACATATCTATAACTCAGCCGCAACATACTCTGTAACGCGTTACGGCTGAGTTATGGTTACACGTCAGCGATTTCTGACGTGGCGTCTGACGTGTGATGTGTGTGGTTTTTCACTTCAAAATCTTTTACCTTAAAAGACCACACAACTGATGAAAGTGCACAGTTAATCGGTAGTAGTATTTAAGGATCGATCCCACAGAGAGAGAGTTGTTGTTCAGAGAATCCGACGGAGGTCAGTAAGGCTAGGACTCAATAAAAATAGGGTTTTGGTTGTCACGGTTGTAGCAAGCAAATAAACGAAAATAAAACAAGTAAAATAAATGAGACAAGCGTTGGGCATCAAGGGGAATTGCAGGGGTTCAATGATCTATCTATCTAGGACAGTTTAGGGTTAGTTTGTTTATCTAAAACTCGGACTACGAAACACTAATAAACCGTTAACTTAAAGTTCTCAAGCTAACCGTCTAAGATCACTACATCTCGTAACTCAACTGTCGCAGGCTACGACGCATAGATCAAAGCATTTAAAACAAGTTCGACTAACATCCGTAGAATTCCATAGGTAAGGGATATGTGCTTCCTATGTCTCCCCACACATCTAAGCTAGGTCAAGCACACATGCAAGCTTTTGGCAAAGCACACACACTTTAGATCATAGTTAGTTCATGAGGCTAACTTAAAGCATTAAGCAAAGACTTAGAATTAAAGCATAGAATAAACAGATTTAAATCTAACAAACCTTAAAAATTGCCACCTAAACTAAGATCATCTCCCCCCTTTGATTTATCCCTTTAAACCCAACTAGAAAACTACTCTAGCATGTTTAAGGGAATCATCAAAGCAAGGTTTAAATAATTCATAAACATAAAAGAATAAATAGAGAAAAGGGTTTTAGATATTACTTCAATGATTGTCAAACAAAGTGTAAGATCTTCTTCCTTAGAAACAAAGTAGAAGCAAACAGAATAGAAAGAGTTTGGTGGATCTTCAAAGCTTCAAGAGATGGACGAGATAGGGCTGCTGTTCGTGGCTGTTCTTCTGGTCGTGATCTCTTTGGAGGCAGGTGAAGGCACACTCTAAACCCTAGGGCTTAGAAGAGTATTTAAAGGGTTCTGTCTAGGTTTAGGGATTTGTAAGGGTAGAAACGTCTTCTCTTGATAAGTGCATGGCAAGGGCGGCGAAGGAAGCTTCTAGAATGGTGGTGAAGGCTTGGACTGGGCCGCCGTGGCGGTCGGTGATCAGGCCTTCAAATAAAAGCCCATGGGCTTGATGGTTTTTCTTAGGTTGGTTTAAGGTACGTCTCGGTAAATCGGGCATAACTTCCGGATAGTTGGATGGATCGACTTGATTCCACATCAAGGAGAAAGATGACTCTCTCAGCTTTCCATAGACACCAAGTACGTAGAAATGTGAGTTCTGAAAGTTATTCAAACGTTGCCCGTTCTGTAAAGCTCTGAAACTTTCCTAAAACGTATTTTCCTTGCCTTTTGGTCCTTTTTGCTATAAAACCTGTAAAACCTTCTTGAAACCTAAAATACTTGATAATAGACATTAAAGCCTTGAAATCATGTCAAACTCATTCTAAATGCATACTAAAACTATAGCTAAAATGGGTAAAATAATGATGTTATCAACTCCCCCAGACTTAGTCTTTGCTAGTCCTCAAGCAAATAATCAAACTAAATCATGGAAAAGAGGTTTTGAAAAATGGGAATTCACTTATATTTGGGGATATCTTCTTTGCACTCTTCTTCTCCTTGACATTAGGAACTTCCATTTGTAATCCACCATGAGAGTCATCAACTCTCCTTGATCCCACAATTCTTAGAGTTTCCAGAATCTCCATTGTCATCTCTTTACATAAATTAAGCAATAATAAAAAGTGAAATCTTACCAAGGGAAAATCGATCAATGGCTTGCAGACTCTCTTCAAGCCAAGACTTTCTTCATATGATTCCTTTCCTCTCCCTTTTC
>NC_025696.1:27453939-27491159 GCF_000633955.1 Camelina sativa
AATAATGGGGTCATCGGTAATTTACCTACCCCTCGCTTCCAAGCTTTGTGTGATCATTTGAATCAAGAGTAGAATAATGAGGTCACAGGTAATTTACCTACCTCTCTAAACTTATCAAAATCATCTCATCTTATATTCTCTTTTTTTTTTGCTTTTTTTTTTTATAGTATTGAAGGGAAGAGAGAGGGGAACATACTTTTGAAGAAGTGCAATGTCTTGTGTGGCTTGAATGTAGAGATCTAGTCCAATGTATACCAATTCCCTGGGCTTGAAAATGTAGTCCGGTTTAGGTCCTATAAAAGTTAGAGACAACGTTAGATCATCTGAATATCCATCGAATAGGGACTTGGGGGATTGTTGAGTCAGCTCACAGTCTTACCAAACTTTGGTTCTGTTGTCAAGCATAATCAAGAGTCATAAGAGTGTTAATCCAAATCAAATAAACCTTTAGAATAAGATCGTAATCCCCTACTAGTTTTGACTCAGTAAAAAAAATGTGACTCGATAAAATGTCAAAATTATTGATGTAAAAAGTGGAAAAAGGTCTCAAGTCAACAAAATAGAAAGTAGCATTAGTATAGGATGGAACATCCTTCCCCCCAGACTTAAATCACACCGTCCTCGGTGGGAGAAAAGAAAGAGATGAGGATTAAAAATCATAAGGAAAAGTGTAGGGTTTAAGAACAATGTCACTTTGATGGAATGATGTTGTGTCGACTCTTAGACGTTTTATGGTTGCCCAAAATTGTCTTAGAGTTCGGCTGTGGAATGAAAGTGTGGTGACTAACCGTCTGTACTTCCTTTGGTTGCTTGACATCGAGTATGAACTAGGCTAAGTTCGTTCGAATTCTGTTTGATATATCTCTAAATGCATCCTCCTTGAAACAAAAACCTAAAACCATCAATAATAATGAGAAACTAAAAATAACAAATGCATACCTAAGTAAAAGAATGGTGATGGTAGGTGGTGAGGATGGTGGTGGTTCGGAGTTGTCTCGCGGCACACGGGTGAATGGTCGCGGACATAAGCAGCAGGTACGGTCAGAAACATTAGCAGCTAACATTGGACGTGGTACAGGGTACATAAGACAGGACATGGCATCGGCTATGGCTGGTATGGCTAGTGGGGACTCTCGGCATCATTCACATGAGGATTGTGATGATCCGTCGCCTTCGGCATTCCTCGGTCACATTGAACATGGCCGGTCAGTAGGTGGTGCTTGCCACTAGTCATGTGGTGCATTGCCAATCCATGGTGACTTCTTTCTTTTCTTTTTTTGGCTTTTCTGTTTTCTATTTTTTTTTTTGTGTTGTTTTTTTTTATAAAAACCTGAAACTAAAATGCAAAACTATCAATAGTAAAGGAAAATAAATCCTAAAACTAAATACTTACTAGACATGGGTTGCCTCCCAAGAAGCCACTTGTTTAACGTCGTTGGCTCGACTTTGGTTGCTTTCTCAAGCAGGGTGAGGAGAGTGAGTTGTCCTTTGACAAGCTCTCTTGGATCTTCCTCCATCAAAGGCATCAGGTGGCTCTCTTGCATAGTCTTCTTCTCTACACCTTCGAGTTGGTGGGTTGAATGGCTTAGCTTCATAGAAAATGTCTCCATTGATGTTGGTGAGAGTCATTCTTCGGTTAGGCCAGTCCATGACGGCTCCGGCTGTGGCTAGGAATGCTCCTCCAAGGATAAGTGGCGTAAACCTCCCTTTCTCAGCATTGATGACTTGAAAATCGGTTGGAACATTGCAGATTCCAACTCTCACATGAATGTCTCGGACCATTCCTTCGGGTATTGTGAATGAGGAGTTGGCGAGTCCTATGCGTATGTCTGAGGGTTGTAAGTGTCTCAAGCCAATCTTCCTTGCAGCATCGGTTGACATGATGTTGATACATGAACCGGAATCACATAATGCATCTTCGAATTTAACTCCATTGATAGAACAAGTGATGAGGAATCGGCTAGGGCTCTCCACTTTGTGTAGTGTTCGCAAATCTTCAGGTTCCAAAGCTTTTAGGAACAGATCTCTAATCTCTTCTACTGATTCTCTGCTTTCCAAAAATAAACGAGAAATATCATGTTGGCACCAAGCATTCATGAAAGACGTACCAAGGGGTAAAGCTTTGACAGCTTTGTTGAACTTCTCCAAGTCTTCCTCGCTAATGCGTCTTCTACGCCATAGTTTTTGTGTTTCGGCTGGTGCGTTTGGATAGAGAGATAGTCTTGCCTCTCTAAAGTGATCCTCCACATGCTCTTCGGTAATATAGCTCTCCATGAAAAAACGCTTCAATGGGAATTTGCTCCATGCTTCTTCGAATGAGATGTGAGGTGGAATAGCTTTCATCAAAGTCTTAAACTTGTCTCTTGGGGGCTCATCCCATCTAAAGACAGTTTGAATCTCTCCAAACTCGGCGGTTTGGTGCTCCTCTCCTTCTTCTACAATCGGCTCAGCTTCTGTTTCTCCTTGTTGAGGGTTAGAAGAATCAGATCCATCATCTCCAATGGATTCATCCTCATAATCGGTTTCATACTCCTCTTCTTCTTCAGCGATTTCTTCTTCTTCTAGTCCTTCAAGGTTTCGTGGTGGTGAGGCTTCAAGAGTTGTTACAGCAAAACAATCCTTGGTAAGGATCGCAACTTCTTCTCCTTGAGAGATCTCTTGCAAATTGGGTGTAGGGTTCTTGGTCTCCATCGAAAGTTGAAGCTTATCTCTCAAAAAATCTTTTTGAGGTTCTTCGGGTTCTAGAGCAGCTTCTATCACGTCGAGATGTTGTGGAGGATGAATAAGGTTACCTTGTGGTTTGTTCTCCACGAAATCTTCTTGTCTTGAAGTAAAAGAAAATTTTCCTTTTCCTAAAAGGAATTTAGAATGTTTTCCTTTTTCGAGTAGGATTTCCTTTTCTTCTTTTCCTTCCTCCTTGTCGGGTTGATCTTCTTCTTCCTTGTGTCCAGCAACACACGAGATTGAGCTCTCCTTAGATTTTTCTTCAAAGTAAGCTTCTCCTTCATCGGTTTGATAAGCTTTTTCTCCAGTCCACTCCTTGGACTTGTTAGGATCGGTTGGATAATCATGTGAGGCTCCATGTTCCTCTTCAGCATCAGCAGGTTGATATAGTTGATCTTCACTCCAGTTGTTGCGTTCGTCTGGGTTGTTGAATAAGGTTTGTAAGGCTTTAACCTTCCACTCTAAACGGCTCTCGATAGTGTCGATGGTGTAGCCCATATTGATAATCTTTGTTCGGTCATCATCAATGTACTCCATGTTGTTTAAGACTTGATTGTTGACAGCATTGATTTGTTCCTCCAAGCGTGTAACATCCTTGGTGATACTCTCGAGTTTAGCTCCGAACTCAATGCTCATCTTATCCAGCTTAGCATTAAAAACTTTATCAGCCTCCTCTTGACTTGATATAAGTTCATCCATCATCTTCATGACCTTGTCTTCATTGTAAGAGCTCCTTGAAGTGATAGGTTTTCGATTGTCATAGAAAAAGTTTTCATTGACATCGACTTGCATGACTTCTTGCGGATCAAGGTACTGGTCCGTTGCGAAGCATGGTACGTCCGCATGGTACGGCGTGTAAGAATGGTCAGCTCGGCGGTAAGCTGATCTAAGTGGTGCTCGGCCTTGAGGTGGTCAAGTGAAAGCACTGCGGCAAGGTTTCCTAAGTGTTGGTACAATGCTTGGTCGAGAGTGACCAATGCTTGTACCTTGCAGCGAGTGGGCTTGCGGACCGGATGAGTCTCTGTCCGTGGCTCGGTAGCGTGACATGAGCTCAGCAATAGTAAGGTTCTCAAAATCTCCTGGGAGAGCGTCGAGGTTCATCCTCAAGGTCTCCTGAAACAATGAAAAATAAAAAGAAAAATTAAACGCAAGGTGTCCTAGACGTTACTCTAGTTCCTAGACTCTTGTAAACAACAATCTTTCCCCGGCAACGGCGCCAAAAAGCTTTGATGTGTGTGGTTTTTCACTTCAAAATTTTTTACCTTAAAAGACCACACAAATGCTGAAAGTGCACAGCTAATCGGTAGTAGTATTTAAGGATCGATCCCACAGAGAGAGAGTTGTTGTTCAGAGAATCCGACGGAGGTAAGTAAGGCTAGGACTCAATAAAAATAGGGTTTTGGTTGTCACGGTTGTAGCAAGCAAATAAACGAAAATAAAACAAGTAAAATTAATGAGACAAGCGTTGGGCATCAAGGGGAATCGCAGGGGTTCAATGATCTATCTATCTAGGAAAGTTTAGGGTTAGTTTGTTTATCTAAAACTCGGACTACGAAACACTAATAAACCGTTAACTTAAAGTTCTCAAGATAACCGTCTAAAATATCACTACACCTCGTAACTCAACTGTCGCAGGCTACGATACATAGATCAAAGCATTTGAAACAAGTTCGACTAACATCCGTGGAATTCCATAGGTAAGGGATATGTGCTTCCTATGTCTCCCCACACATCTAAGCTAGGTCAAGCACACATGCAAGCTTTTGGCAAAGCATACACACTTTAGATCATAGTTAGTTCATGAGGCTAACTTAAAGCATTAAGCAAAGACTTAGAATTAAAGCATAGAATAAACAGATTTAAATCTAACAAACCCTAAAAATTGCCACCTAAACTAAGATCATCTCCCCCCTTTGATTTATCCCTTTAAACCCAACTAGAAAACTACTCTAGCATGTTTAAGGGAATCATCAAAGCTAGGTTTAAACAATTCATAAACATAAAAGAATAAATAGAGAAAAGGGTTTTAGATATTACTTCAATGATTGTCAAACAAAGTGTAAGATCTTCTTCCTTAGAAACAAAGTAGAAGCAAACAGAATAGAAAGAGTTTGGTGGATCTTCAAAGCTTCAAGAGATGGACGAGATAGGGCTGCTGTTCGTGGCTGTTCTTCTGGTCGTGATCTCTTTGGAGGCAGGTGAAGGCACACTCTAAACCCTAGGGCTTAGAAGAGTATTTATAGGGTTCTGTCTAGGTTTAGGGTTTTGTAAGGGTAGAAACGTCTTCTCTTGATAAGTGCATGGCAAGGGCGGCGTAGGAAGCTTCTAGAATGGTGGTGAAGGCTTGGATTGGGCCGCCGTGGCAGTCGGTGGTCAGGCCTTCAAATAAAAGCCCATGGGCTTGATGGTTCTTCTTAGGTCGGTTTAAGGTACGTCTCGGTAAATCGGGCATAACTTCCGGATGGTTGGATGGATTGACTTGATTCCACATCGAGGAGAAATATGACTCTCTCAGCTTTCCATAGACACCAAGTACGCCGAAATGTGAGTTCTGGAAGTTCTTCAAACGTTTCCCGTTCTGTAAAGCTCTAAAACTTTCCTAAAACGTATTTTCCTTGTCTTTTGGTCCTTTTTGCTATAAAACCTGTAAAACCTTCTTAAAACCTAAAATACTTGATAATAGACATTAAAGCCTTGACATCATGTCAAACTCATCCTAAATGCTTACTAAAACTATAGCTAAAATGGGTAAAATAATGATGTTATCAACGTGGCAATGGTATTTTTGTAATTACGTTTTTCCGGTAATATAAAACAGGGGCACGCTGGGTATTTTGAAAATACCCGAAACATTCTAGTAATAAAAAAGTTTTTTTGTAGATTCTGGTAATATTACCTAAAAAGAGTAACATTTAAGTAATTCACCCTATTTATTATTATCTATATATAATAGCAAACTCACTTTTGGGGGTCAAGTTTAATCTAACGGTGAGATTGTTTCTACTATCTCATCTAACAGATTAGAATTATTGATGATCCCAACAGTTGCAAGTTTTTTTCAATAATCGTGTACCCCATCTTTTAATTTTTACACTTTTTTGTTTCACAACTCTTTATTTTCACATCTCTTTGTTTTTATATATATACAGATTTTTATGAACTTTGAAAAAAAAAAATTGTTCTTTGAGTATTATATTATTAATGATCTCACCCTTTGTTAATGATCTTAAAAGTTACAAAGTTTCGATCCAACAATTGTGTTTTTTCATCGCTCCCCCAACTTTCCATGTTAGCACTTGTTAGTTTTCGCACCTTTTNCCAATTTTCCATGTTGGCACCCGTTAGTTTTCACACCTTTTTGTTTTGCACCTNTACACCTTTTTGTTTATATTTATATACTGATTTTTATGGACTTTTAAAAGAGTTTTTGTTCTTTGAGTATTATTAATGATCTCACTATTTGTTAATGATCTCAAAATTTGCAAAGTTTCAATCTAACAATTGTGTTTCTTCGTCGCACCCCCAGCTTTCCATGTTGGCACCCGTTAGTTTTCACACATTTTTGTTTTACACCTCTTTGTTTATATAAAGTTGCAATGTTTTGATCCAATAACTGTGTTTGTCGTACCCCTAGCTTTCAATTTTTGCACTTGTTAGTTATTGCATTTTTTTGTTTCACGTCTTTTTGTTTCACACCTCTTTCTTTTTTTATATATATAAATTTTTATGGACTTTGAAAATATTTTGTTCTTTGAGTATTATTAATGTTCTCATCCTTTGTTAATGATCTCAAAATTTGCAAAATTTTGATCCAACAATTGTGTTTCTTCGTCGCACCCCCAGTTTTCCATGTTGGCACCCGTTAGTTTTCATATCTTTTTGTTTTACACCTTTTGGTTTATATAAAGTTGCAATGTTTTAATCCAACAATTGTGTTTTTTGGTCGTACCCCTAGCATTCAATGTTTGCACTTGTTAGTTTTTGCACCTTTTTGTTTCACACCTCTTTGTTTTCACACTTTTTTTTGTTTTTATTTATATACAGATTTGTAAGGACTTTGAAAAGAGTTTTGTTTTTTCTTTGAGTATTATTAATGATCTCACCCTTTGTTAATGATCTAAAAAATTTCAAAGTTTCGATATAACAATTGTGTTTCTTCGTTGCACACCCAGCTTTCCATGTTGGGAGACATTAGTTTTCACACCTTTTTGTTTTACACCTCTTTGTTTATAAAAAGTTATAATGTGTTGATCCAACAATTGTATTTCAACGTCGTACCCCTACCTTTCAATGTTTGTATTTGTTAGTTTTCGCACTAGTTAGTATTCACATGTTTTTGTTTCACACCTTTTTGTTTCACACATCTTTGTTTTCACACTTTTATGTTTTTGTATATATACAGAATTTTATGGACTTTGAAAGAAAAAAATTTGTTCTTTGAGTACTATTAATGATATCACCCTTTGTTAATATCTCAAAATTTGCAAAGTTTCGATCCAAAAATTATGTTTCTTTGTCGCACTCCCAGCTTTCAATGTTGGCACCCGTTAGTTTTCACAAATTTTTGTTTTACACCTCTTTTTTATAACTTTGTTTATATAAAGTTGCAATGTTTTAATCCAAAAATTGGGTTTCTTCTCGTACCCCTAGCTTTCAATGTTTGCACTTCTTAGTTTTCACACCTTTTTCTTTCACAATTTTTTGTTTCACACTTTTTTGTTTTTATGTATATACAAATTTTTATGGAATTTGAAAAGAGTTTTTGTTCTTTGAGTATTATTAATGATCTCACCCTTTGTTAATGATCTCAAAAGTTGCAAAGTTTTGATCAAACAACTGTGTTTCTTTGTCGCACCCCAACTTCCCATGTAGGCACCTGTTAGTTTTCACACTTTTTTGTTTTACACCTATTTGTTTATATATAGTTGCAATGTTTTGATCCAACAATTGTGTTTCTTTGTCGTACCCCTAGCTTTCAATGTTTGCACTTGTTAGTTTTTGCCCCTTTTGTTTCACACCTTTTTGTTTCACACCTCTTTGTTTTCACGCATTTTTGTTTTTATATATATACAGATTTTTATGGACTTTGAAAAAAGGATTTGCTCTTTGAGTATCATTAATGATCTCACCCTTTGTTAATGATCTCAAAATTTGCAAAGTTGTGATCCAACAATTTTGTTCTTTGAGTATCATTATTGATCTCACCCATTGTTAATGATCTCAAAATTTGTAAAGTTTTGATCCAACAATTGTGTTTCTTCGTCGCACCCCCAACTTTTCATGTTGGCACCCGTTAGTTTGCACACTTTTTTGTTTTACACCTCTTTGTTTATATAAAGTTGCAATGTTTTGAAAACATCCTATTTTCCCATGAGAACTATGATATCGTACCAGATAGAGCCCGAACTTTCACTACGTCTCAGATGTCCCCGAAAAAATAGTTTTCAACCTAGATCCCCATAAATCAAAAGTTGTCATCTATTTGCCCATAAATCTGGGTTTAATCGGTTTATATACTAAACCGGTACAAAATCTCGGTCAAACCATAACAAAACTAAATTTAAAATCTGACTGACCTTATAAACCCGACCCGACCTAATTTTCTAACCCGATAAAAATTTCCCAAATTCTCAAATCTAAAAACCCTAAAATCATCATCTTGTAAAATCATGAGCAATGAATGTATATTGCATTGCGGCTATATGATGTATATGTTTGTGTAAAGGTTTCAAGTGGCCCATAAACCCAGTCAAAAACCTACAAAATTCTCGGCAGCGAAGGCAACCATTGAGATCACTGGAACTTTCGTCGTCTTCTCCGCCAATAGAAGCGCGCATGACTCCCACGTTCCCCTAAGTTTTGAAAACTCAATTATTTGTGTTCTTAACTTATTTTGGAATTGAATAAAGATTCGTAATTTGAGAAATATTTTGCAGATTTTGGCTTTACTCCCAATCAGATTCGTGGTGTTCTTCATTCACTTGGCCGCGATTCTGATCAACGGAACTAAAAATAGTAATGGAGCTGGAATCGTACGTCTACAACAAGGACCACGTGAATCTCCATTAAATACACAGCAAATATAATTTGTCTTTTATGTCTTTGTTAATTTGGTTGATTTGTTTATTTGATTTTGTTGGTTGCAGTGGATTTTCTGGGTTTGTTACCATTCAAGAGGAGAAATTGACTTGTTTTTTTTGGGTTATTTGATGTGAGTGATCTGGTTTGAAATGAGGATTCGTAGAGTTGGTATTTTTTATTTTTGGGTTACGTGATTTTTGTATGTAATTGGGTTGAAATGAGGTTCAAACCGGTTTATAATTATTCTTAGTTGGTTAAACAAACAATAAACCAATTAAATTCATATTTATGGAGAAGTAGATGAGAACTACTTGTTTAAGGGAGATTTAGTAAGAGAACTTTTGATTTATGGGGATTTAGGTTGAAAACTATTTTTTCGGGGACATCTGAGACGTAGTGAAAGTTCGGGCTCTATTTGATACGATATCATAGTTCTCATGGGGAAATAGGACGTTTTCCCTCCAACAATTGTGTTACTTCGTCATACTCTTACCTTTCAATGTTTGCACTTGTTAGTTTTCGCATCTTTTTGTTTCACAGCTTTTTGTTTCACACCAATTTGTCTTCACATGTCTTTAACTTTATATATATACATATCTTTATGGACTTTGAAAAGAGTTTTTGTTCTTTGAGTATTATTAATTATCTCACCTTTTGTTAATGATCTCAAAAGTTGCAAAGTTTCGATCCAACAATTGTGTTTCTTCTCTGCATCCCCAGTTTTCCATGTTGGCACCCGTTAGTTTTCAAACTTTTTTTGTTTTACACCTTTTTGTTTATATAAATTTGCAATGTTTTAATCCAACAATTGTGTTTCTTTGTTTTACCCCTAGCTTTCAATGTTAGTTTTCGTACCTTTTTGTTTTACACCTCTTTGTTTTCACACTTTTTTGTTTTTATGTATATACAGATTTGTAAGGACTTTGAAAAGAGTTTTTTTTTTCTTTGAGTATTATCAATGATTTCACCCTTTGTTAATGATCTAAAAAATTTCAAAGTTTCGATATAACAATTGTGTTTCTTCGTCGCACACCCAGCTTTCCATGTTGGGACACATTAGTTTTCACACATTTTTGTTTTACACCTCTTTGTTTATAAAAAGTTATAATGTTTTGATCTAACAATTGGGTTTATACGTCGTACCTAGGGGTGTCAAGTTGGGTAAACCAACCCAAACCAACCCATAACCATAGAGATTTAGTATTAAATGGATAATGAGTCAACGCAACTCATTAAGCAAATGGTTTGGATCAACCCACAAACTCATTTAGCTTAATGGATTAATGGGTTAAATGAGTTGATCCATTTTATATCATAATCAGAAATTTAGACTTTGTGTATTTTTATAAAATCATCAAAGCTTATGTAATTTTATACATAAACTGTTTATCATAAACATGATATATGTCTCCAATTATTCAAATTTTGATAACCAGAAATCATATTATATAAATACATGTCAATACAAAAAACTATAAATTTTAAAACAAAGTTTCAAGTCACTACAAAACATATGAAGGAAGAGCTTCCAAAACACAAGAAAGCAGAGAACTAATAGCCTCCATTGAGATCGTTGACGAGTAAGGGATTGGACTCCTCTGCACACCTTGACTGCTGCACATGCTCCACACGCACATGAATCCTCTTCCTTATGATCCTGTTGCCAATCTAAAACACCCCCATACATATATGTCAGTAAATGATACACTAAGATAACAGATCACATTGTCATAAATGATAACAGTAAATGATAATCTGAAACTAATCACATTGTCAATAACATCTTAAGATAACAGAGAAACTAATCACATTGTTACTCTCGAGTCCTCGACTCTATCCAAGACCAAAACTTCAAGAACATGACAACTTGAAGTATAATCATTGGGTCTGCAATTTCAGACCGTACAAAAGTATCTATAATATGAAATCAATGGGTCTCTAAAGCTTTTGCAGTCAATAGAGAGAGAATCAAAAACCCAAATCAGAGACAAAACAACGATACTTTAGCTTTCAATAAAACACTACAACTAAAAGATGATTAGAGCATCTTTATAAGAGAAACCAAATCTCATTAACGAATCCACACATTCCCAACTTATCCCTCTAGAGAACCTTTAGAGATCAACAAGTTCACAAACAAAACATAGGACCAAAGAATGGCAACTAATTCCAAAGACATCGTATCCAATACTAAGAAATCTCAATCACACAACAAACTGTAAACATCAAAATTCTACACCAAAAACATCATAAAAACTAATCTGCGGTTTTATGTAACTTTCACCTCTGAATGATGGCGGTTTTATGTCTCTGGTCTTGTAGGGCAGGAAGAATCCACAGAAATTGGATCCAATCGAATAATAACAGTCTCGCCATTGTCATTTACAATTTATAAGAGAAAATTTAAGTAATTCAAACTAATCCAAGTAAAGCAAACTGATAAACTTTAGTATTTCTTACCTTCACCATCCACCTTGTAACCATGTATCCAAGAACGGGTACATAACAGAGCTTGGACATTGCTTGGAAGAAGACAACTCATGTATTTGTTAATCAAATGAGCTCCAATACTAAAGGAAGACTCAGCAGCTACGGTGGTTATGGGAATGCTAAGAATGTCCATGGCCATGTAGGTTAAGGCACCAAAAGGATGTATGTTCTCTCTCCAGTAATGCAAAACATTTAGATGAGGATGACTTTTCATATCTAACTTTGGTTCCTCTAAATACATGCGCAAAGCTGACTTGCCTTCTTCAATATAATCTGGGACATCATCCAAATCAAGTATCATTACAATTTAAACACATTAAAAACTTAAACGGTTAAACCATCAAACAAACTTAAACTTACAAGTACAGAAACTTACATCTTGTACGGCTAAGCTTCCTCTACCTCTTTTAGGAGCATAAGACTCTGATCTTGCAGAACTTACAATTGGAGTCAAAGGAAATTTTTTTTTGATATTCTTCAAAGAGTTTATAAAGCGCACTCTCAAGGTGATCAATTTTTGCTTGTGAACTAAATGGATCAAGTTCAACATAACAGCACTTCAAAAGTCTAAATTTCATCCTAGGATCTAGAACAGCTCCCAAAGCAAGTATAACACTGTTTTTCTCCCAATATTTATCATATTTCAGCCTCATCATATGTATCATCTCTCTAATCATGTTGTCATCATGATTCCTATTCACTTCCAACAAAGACTGAATCTTCCATACATGCCCAAAGTACAAGTTAGATCTAGAATAACTTCTTCCAGACATCAAAGTAGTAATACTATAGAAGGGCATCAAAATCTCATGAATCAACTTTGCTCTCTTCCAATCTTGAGTTGAGGGACAATGTTTGTAATTTTTGTCAACCACTTTAAACCTATTTAAAGCACGCTCATACTTTAAAACCTTCTCTAGCATTAAGTAAGTTGAATTCCATCTATGCTGAACATCCAAAGACAAAAGAACTTCACCATCACCTTCTACACATTCCCCAAATGCAATACGTCTAGACTTTGAGCCTTTAAGATACTTTACAATTTCTCTAATCTTAGTCAATGCACCACTAATAACAAATAAACCATCCTGCACAATAAGATTCAATATGTGTGCACAGCATCTCACATGGAAAAATTCTCCTTTACACAGCAAATCATTATCTAAATTAAGCCTATCCTTTTATATGTCTTGCAATGTTCCATTAGCTGTAGCATTATCCAGAGTCAAACTAAACACCTTTTTCTCTATCCCCCATTCTTTTAAGCACTCATGAATCTTACCAGCTAATGCATCACTAGTGTGAGGAGGAAGTATATCACAAAATGAAAGAATTTTGCTATTCAAAATCCATTTTGCATCAATATAGTGTGCAGTCACCACTATATATCCATCTCCATAAGCAGTAGTCCAACAATCAAAAGTTAAACACACTCTACTATGAATTTTTTCCAACTCAGACCTTAATCTCAGCTTTTCCTTCTCCCAAGTTTTGACCACATCAGCAGCAGCTGTGTTTCTAGTATAGCATTTATAATCTGGGTTTAGATAACTATGAAAATCCCTAAGCTCCTCATATTCAACCACAAGAAAAGGTAGATTATGTCATATAATCACCCTACTAAACTTCTCCCTAGCAATTTTATCATCAGACTTCACCCTCTTTCTTTCTACATCCACATTTAGTGAGCATTTTTCATAATGCCTTTTCAAATTAGATGTTCCACTAGTAGGCTGCCACAAAAAACTCTTTGGACATTTCTTACAATAAGCCCTTTCTTCACCATCATCAGATTTTTCTATTACAAAGTAATTCCACATTAATGACCTCTTATTTCTTTTTGCATGATGAGAAGAACTTACTAGTGTTCTAGATTGTGATGCACTTGATGATGATGATTGTCCAACAATACCACTAGGGGGTTCTTCTTCGTCATTCAATTCATCAATCACTTGTTCTGCAAACCAAAACACAAAAAATCGTATTTCATATCAGCCCAAAACGAGACAATATATAGCAAACTGAGTCTTGATACAATATATTATCAATACGAATCTATATAGCAAACTGAGACAGGGCATAGACAGGGCATAGACAAACTTAAACCACAGCCAGTGGATGGGACAAAAGAAGTTGTTATGAAAGCAGCAGCAACTACAGAGCCAGAGAGATCATGTATCTTAATTGTTAAATGTAACAGAGAAGTGGAGGTATAGGATCATCAGTAAGTTATTTGATTAAATATTCATTGATTGAGGTCATCCAAGCCAGAACGGGATTACAATTCTAATCAATACTACATTCCAATAAGCAGACAAACCACATTTGTTTGCAAAGCCTTCACATATGTAAACAGCTCAGCTAGCATAGTCCGACCAAGCAATAACATCAACCTAAGCAATAACATCAACCTAAGCAAATGGTAAAATCGAATCCAGTGTAGGAAGACATAGAATCTGCAGCAGGGAAACTTGTGAATTGTCAGAAAACAATTGCTTCACTAGGGAAACATTTACATAGACAGGGCATAGACAAACTTAAACCACAGCTAGAACAACAACACCAAGCTAAAACAGTAAAACCCTTAATCCATTAGAGACACCACATCCACTTAAACCACAGCTAGAACAACAACACCAAGCTAAAACCCTTAAACCATTAGAGAGACCACATCCACTTAAACCACAGCTAGAACAACAACACCAAGCTAAAACTCACAGCTACACAAAAGAAACAAATCAAAAAAATCTGAAGCATGAAAACGGAATCAATCAAATCACAGCTATGTATCCGATTGTGAATGGAATCAATCGAATCCACAAAAGAAACAAATCAAACAAATATGAACCATGAGAACGGAATTTAAATGGGTTTAAGTGGGAGACGAGATTTAGATCATACCCATGTATCCGAAGTCTGAGTCGATCGAACAAGACGAAGTGGGAGAGAGAGCGAAATCAAAATCGAAAGTATTGATATTTCGATTTGGGGGTGATACATGAAGAATAAGAAATATCTTCGTAAGAAATGAAAGATGGGTTTTGTTCAGAAAGAAAAATTGGTTTAATCTGGTATTCAAAATTAATCAAATGGTTTGGTTTTGGTCAACCCATAAACTCATTTTAATCCAATCCATTTCAAACCAATCCACTAAACTCATAAACCAATTTGACTCATTAACCCATTAATACTCAAATTATCAACTCAATAAGTTTTTGGATTGGTTTGGTTTGAGTCAATCCATTAATTTTGACCCATTTTGACATCCCTAGTCCTACCTCTACCTTTCAATGTTTGTACTTGTTAGTTTTCGCACTTGTTAGTATAGAATATAGAATAAGTCTAAATTAGAAAATGGTTTTCTCCAATGTAAAAGTTTATATCTGACTATAAAATAGAGGTAGTGTTAAAGATATTTGAAATCACTATATTTAAGAGAAGAAATATAATTCAAGTCTAAATATCCAAAACGATTATCCAACTACAAACCATCATTATACAGTCTCAAATACCTTTTTGAAAACAACATTTAAGTGTTTTATTCTGGCATTTTCCATCTTTATCTGTAATTAACACCTTTAATTCTTTTCTGGTTGTGACTCGAGAGAAGGCAACATAAAGCTGTCCATGTGTGAAAGCCGGTTTCGGTAGAAACAATCCAACATGTTCTAGCGTCTGACCTTGACTTTTGTTTATAGTAATTGCAAACGCCACAGTAACAGGAAACTGTCGTAGTCTCATACGAAAGGGAAACTTTGCATCAATTGGACTAACATACATCCTAGGGATAAGTACTCTATCACCAACCTTTTTTCCTGTCAAACTTGCTTCAATTACATGTTTGGCCATCTGAGTAATAATTAACCTCGTACCGTTACACAAACCTCCTTTAGTATCTATATTCCTTAGCAACATGAAGGTGCTCCTATTTTCAACGTTAAAACATGGCTTGGCAATCCAGAAACTTGTATACTGTTTAGAAATTCCTGAGTGTAGATCATATTATCATGAGCACTTGTATCTGACGTTTCAATACTATCAGACCTAAGATATCATCTCTCCTCACCTGTAAATAAAAAAATAAAGATGGAATTTTAGATATGTATTTAATATTAGTATTTCTTAAAATTATTACTTCAATATCCATATTATGAGCTTTGCTTCTCTAATTAAGTCAGCAAGATCCGATTCGGCATCGATAGTACACACATAATATTCATTAAGATTGATTGAAATACCAAATCTTGAATGAGCCGTTCTACCACCTTCCAAAAGCAAAGCAGCTATACCACTTGAAGCAACATTCTGAACAATCTTACCTTTAGACCTTATATCAGCACCAAGAATAGTCCACAAGAAAGTTTTCCAATACCACCAAATCCATGAACAAAAAACATACCACATTTGTCGTGATTCACAGAGTGAATGATTTCTTCATAACCACGTCTTTGCTCCTCAGTTAGCATAGGTAACAACTCATTGTACAATTCCTGTTGTTTATGAGGCTTATATATTCTCTCATCTGCGATAAGCCTATTTACACCTGTGTTCATCATACTATTATCAGTTAAACATATATTTTCTATCTGAGCCTGTGTCGACATTAGACATACAACAGTAAAGTTAAACACTTATTTATAATTTTGTTTTGCGAAAAATAAATTACATTCAATTAACCAAATAACAATTTGACTTGTGTGGGAAAAAACTTTTTTAAAAAGAATTATTGTCTAAACTGTTTTTGTGGTCAAATATATCACTAATTCAATTCTTTTATAAATTTGTGTGGGCAAATATATTTTTAAATAATAGTTCAACTAATTTAACAAACCAAAAAGTAAATTAATTATAAGGCTAAAAAGGATTCCAACAAAAATGTAAATGGAAAAGAATTAACTAAAAGAGAAGCTATAATTTAATCTTCAAAAATAGTGTTTATTTTCCATTTTTTATAATTTAAAATGGGATTCAATTATTTTACTTTCTAATTTTCGTTTAAAAAATAATAATTCTTTTTTTAAAAAGTTTTTTTTTAAAAGTGAAAGAAAAATAATTTATTAAAATTACTCGTTTATATTTTCAATATATATACATTTTAATTGTGAGGACCTTTTGTCTTATTTAGAATCTTTGTTCCTCATTTTGGTGATAGAGTATCCATCCGGAATAACATGGAATTTCCGGAGATTAATATCAACCCTATGAGATTTTGTCGAGATCACAAAAGATTGTGTCATATCATCAAATTAAATGGATATTTGTAGTGTATCCTCTCGAGATTTTCAATTCCTTCTATCCAAACCAAACCGTTATAATTATCTATAGAAATTTAACATTTTAGAAAATATAAATTTTCTTGAAACAAATATTTACAAAAGATTTAAGTATTTATTTTCCATTTAAAAAAAAAAAAAAAAAAATTGGATATGAATATTTGATTTCTGTTTTTTTTTCTAATTTTCGTTTTTAAAAGAAAAATAATTTTAAAATTGAAACAAAAGGTCTGTAGAAATTTACTAATTTAAAAAACAGGGATCTTCTCAAAGAAATATTTGTAATATATTATAGTATTTATTTACTATAACTTTTAAATTTTAAATGAGACATAAAATTTAGATTTCTAATTTTTTTATCAAATAAAATGGGAAATTTACTATTTATTATATATTATTTATCCATCTAAAGCAATTTCAAATAAACATTAATTGTAAATTGTTAAAAAAACTCTTCCTAATCTTCCTTAATCTCTTTCCTTCTTGAAAATCTCTGAGATATAAAGTCCCGAATCCAATTAATATTCCTTCCTTCTTCTTTCTATCAATTTAAGAGGAAGAAGAAATATTAGTCACAAATATTTATGAAGAAATATTAGTCACAAAAATTTAGTGAAATATTAGTCATAACAAACATTTAATTTGTTTGTAAATAGAAAGAAATCAAAGTTTTTAGAAAATTACCATTATTTTTTTTTATGAATAGAATCCACCATAATTTTGTGCAACTATAATCATTACAAAAAATATTAGCAACAATATTATTTTAAAAAATTAAGGATTCTGGTTAGCAAAAATTAATACTTGAATTTCATTATATTCAATTTTGTAGATCCACAATTATGATCAGTGATCATCCATGAATTCAACTGAAACAAAAAAATTATGTAATAGGTTACATATAAATAGAATTATAATTTAAATCTTTTTGTAAACAGAAAGAAATCCAAGTTTTTAAAAAATTACCATAAATTTGTTATGAACAGAATCCACTATAATTTTTCTGCAACTATAATTATTACAAAAAACATTAGCAACAATCTTATTTTAAAAAAATAAAGATTCAGATTAGCAAAAATTAATACCTGAATTTCATTATATTCAGTTTTGTAGATCCACAATTATGATCAATGATCATCCATGAATTCAACTGAAACATAAAAATATTTATTAGGTTACATATAAAATTTTATTTCAAATTACTAAACTACAAAACAAATATAGAAAATAATACAACCTATATTTTTTAAAGATGGAGAATCCATAGACAAAGTCTATGATTGCTCGATTTTGCTTTCCAAACAACCACTACCAAAAAAAAAAAACATAAAAAATAGAATCCGATGAATCATATAAAATTGTCAAAAGTTGTGTTTGCTCATTTGCTTGTTGAATAAAAAATCATGGAATAAAAATATGATCATGTTTAACCAAGAGAATAAAATTGAATAACAATCACCACTATAAAAAAACCTAATAAAAACAATTATTAAAAATACTTTACCCATTTGATTTTTTTGCTTGCTTCATCAACTTGTTCGTCCAATCTTGTTTTTGATATACAAAAAAACATCCATGGTCCATGGAAGGTACACCTAAAACACAACCAAACAGTACAAAATGAGTAAAACTTTTGATATGATTCAACATAATAATTAAAAACTATAGCAGCATAAAAATTAATCATGCAAAGCACCAAAGCATATGGATAGTACATCAACATGAAAAAAAAAATCAAAATCATACAATAGTAAAGTTGATTCATTAGAACCAAAATAATACAAAAGAAACATTATACTCTCAAAATATATGTTTAGCTTTATGAATCCGACTTCTACTGTTTTGGGTGAGCTTCTATATATATATATATAGATTAGAAGAAAAATCGTCATAATTATCTTTACCATTTTAATATTTTAAAAAATAGAAATTTTCTTTAAACAAATATTCGTAATATATGCTAATATTTATCTTTCATTTTCTTAAAAAGAGATATTGTGTAAATATATTAGATTTTCGATTTTGTAAAACAAATTTCATTTTTTTTTTCGTTTTTTATTATTTTTTTTTAAACTTAGAAAAGGGTAAAAAGGTCCAGTTTTGAATCTCATTAATGGCAAATTAGTAATGTTAAGTCTGAGGATGAATGTGGTGCGTTTCAGCAACCTAAATAGAGAAGAAAAGTTTCTCCGAAATATTTTTAAGGGCATTTTTCATTAAGTGCAAAGGAAGTCAATTTTTGTGAGATTGTCTGTGAGCTCTCTCGACTTCTCCTTTAATATATTAGATAAAATTAACTCTTTATATTCCTCTACCAAATTATATATATATATATATATAATCATGTCAAGATATTGTTAGATATCAAAACTTATGTTTACTTTTGCTAAACAAATAAAAAAAAAAGTCTATAATAAAACATAACGCTATACAAAAGGTTGAATCTGGAGCACACAATTGAGATTTTCTAACTTAACGTATCACTATGAGACAAGATAAATTGAATAGGCAGTGCCTATATTAGCTGGAATTAGTGGTTAGGACATAGAACCAGCCGCTTGATCCAACAGTTTCGTGTTTGATCATTTTTTTGTTGATAATGCAGTTGCTAATTTGTATGTACAATACGAAACTGATTTCATACCAAACATGAGTATTCTTGTGAAGGCTCTGCAACCATTGTTGGATGGTCGGACCAGACCTGCCAAGGAGCACATTAGTCTTGACCCTTAAGCAGTCACTGTTTATTATGTTCTTTTTATTTGTACTGAAAGAATAACTTCATATGATCATCAACATAGTTGTTCAGATCATAAATGGTCGCAAACGTTTAAAGATCTTAGGAAAAGAGCCAAATTAAAATGAAAGATAAAAGGATGCCAATGAATCAGAAGAAGGAAAACAATCAAGTTTAATAGAAATAAAGTTTAAATGTGGTAAAGTGTCCACAAAACTTTATTTAGATTGAAATATTCACACGCATTCATTTTACACCATAACTAAACAACAAAAATTACGGAGACGAGCAAATTTTACAATATATAGATTATAAACGTTGCAAACGTTGTACTGGTTTAATTGAATTTACCTTTGAATATGAAGTTTGTAGAAGCACAGACATGAGTACAGCTACATTCGACATAGCTTTATCATCACAGCTCATACAACCTATGCATAAATCACTGTTAAAAATTAACCATAACTGGAAAGCACTATCTAAACCCACAAAAGCACTACCTAAAAAGCAATCAAGTTTGTAATCAGAAGGGGAGTTAAATTAATACCCCTAAGCTAGAACTGGTGACCACATGTCCTATAAAACAACTGAAGTGAGCTATACAAACGTGATCCTAGGTTCTAGATATTGAAAACATCTCTCAAACCACCAGATAATACTAATGACTCTTTATCTACGAATTAACCAAACTCTAGATGACTTTTAGATAAGATTAGAGCTCGACGTGCTTGAAGTGATACTCATCGATTGTCGAGTACAGTGCCGGCGTAAACATCAGCTCCACCCGGTGCAAAAGTCGAAGTGCATCATCGTCACAATTTGTTTGTAGCCAATCCTTCCATCCTAATTCACAGATTATGATGTACCTGTTTTCACAGAAAAAAAAATATAAGGAAAAATTAGTCATTGCTCAAGTGAATAACAACATTCTCTTTACATGTTTTGAAGCAAAATCCTCAATCAAAGTTTCAACATCCAATTCTTCCAAAAACTCATTCTCAATAGCCATCAAAGCTAGCCCATTTAATCTGTCTTGTGACATAGAAGTCCTCAAATATGACTTCAATAATTTGAGTTTGGAGAAACTCCTTTCAGCCGAAGCAACACTAACAGGAATAGTTAGTAAAACTCTATAAGCAATTGTAGTATATGGAAAACTATCAAAAGGTACAAGAAAATTTATTATATCACGAGCTTTCATATTTTTATTTGGTAAAAGCTCCTTAAGAAATTTTAGCTCGATAAAAAGTTCCTCTCCAACAATGTCTACTAAATCACCATTTTTCAAACTGTTTTCTAGATAACTACAATGAGACATTAAACTCATCATCACACATTTTCAGTTTAGTGGAATCAAACAAAAAACCAAACATCTTTTCATATAACTGATATTGTTCAAACCTCTTATTAAATGAACTAATAGCATGATCAATGAGAGACAAAAAATATTGAATTCGAAATGTTTCTTCTGCAGATAATAAAGTTTCATTACCACTAACTTCATCATATTGCTTTTTTCTACGGATTATTCTTTTTTCAATAAATATAGGTTCAACACCAATTTCAGTGGCAATTTCCTTAGCTTTTATCATAGCCTCAACAAATCCAACTTCTCTATATTTCTTAAAATAAGAAATTAAGGCACTTACCTCGGTCATTGCAACATCAATCTGCATATCTTTTGACTGTAATTTTTTGCTAACTATATTTACCACATGCAATATGTCAAACCAAATAACAATAGATAACAAAAATTCAAAACTACTAAGCTCATTCAATGCTAAAGATTTAGCTTCACTTTGAATCATTGGATCATTATCATTTTCAGCCACTTCAAATAAAGACTCTCTTATATCCATAATCTGAAACCGTATAGCTTTAATACTCTCAACACGACTTTCCCATCGGGTTGTTGATAATTGCTTAAGAGTTAAACTTTTCACATTATTTTTCAAAATATCCCACCTCTTTATAGAATTAGCAAACAAAGAATACAAACGTTGTACTACCCCAAAAAAATCTTTAACCTTCACCGAATTATTTCCAATATCACACAAAACCAAATTAAGACTATGACAAGCACATGGTGTATAAAATGCCCTAGGATTCAAATCCAAAAGTCTTTTTTGTACACCTTGTTTGTATCCTTTCATATTAGATCCATTGTCATAACCTTGACCTCTCACATTATCTATATCAAGATCTAGAGATTTTAATACATCCTTTAACACTTCAAAAAGCCCTNACATTATTTTTCAAAATATCCCACCTCTTTATAGAATTAGCAAACAAAGAATACAAACGTTGTACTACCCCAAAAAAATCTTTAACCTTCACCGAATTATTTCCAATATCACACAAAACCAAATTAAGACTATGACAAGCACATGGTGTATAAAATGCCCTAGGATTCAAATCCAAAAATCTTTTTTTGTACACCTTGTTTGTATCCTTTCATATTAGATCCATTGTCATAACCTTGACCTCTCACATTATCTATATCAAGATCTAGAGATTTTAATACATTCTTTAACACTTCAAAAAGCCCTAGACCTGTTGTGTCATCTACTTGAATAAATTCAACAAAGTACTCTTCTACTTTAAAACAATTTGAGGAAAAAGACACACACCTTATAATTATTGACATTTCCTCTTGATGGCTAGCATCAGGAGTGCAATCCAAAATCACAGAAAAATATTTGGCTTCTTTAACTCTCATAATTATTTTTGATTTAATTTTTGGAGAAATTAAGAGAATCAGTTCATTTTGAGTACTATGACTAAGATAATGATGATGAATACTTCCACTAGTAATCCTAACAACATGCTCTTTCATCACAAGATCAAATTATGCTAACGTCTCTACTAATCCTAAAAAGTTGCCATTACTATTTTGATATAATGTATCGTTGGTTCAACGAAATGCCAAATTATGCTTTGCAAGATATTTTATAATTGCAATAATTCTAATTAATACATTTTTCTAATATTCCTTTTCTTTCCTAAATTTATCTTGAGCAATTTTATCAATAGTTTCATTTTTGTTAAGTCTACAGCGTAATTCAACCCAAGCAGTCATATCAAATATATGCTCATTACTTTTCTCATGATCACTTAATCTACCAAGAATATGAGTCCAATCTGAAAAAACCATCATTTGCTAATTGACTTTTCCTAATACCTTTCTTAAAAATCTTACAACAAAAACAAAAAACTCTATCTAATTCTTTTGAATAAACTAGCCATTTTCTATCACTTGATTCCCCATTTGATAATTCTCTAGTATAAAAAGATGAAACAAATCTTCTATGAACCTTATTTTTAGGACCTCTTACAATAGATAAATCTCTTTTTGGTCCATTTATTGCTAAGGTTTCTATCATTTTTAAATCAAGCCTATCCCAATTTCTTGGATCATAGATATCAAAAAGAATAGAAACACCAACATTAGGATCATCAACTTTTTCAACCACTTCATGAGCAACTATACTATCATTATCTATATTAGCATCAATATCATCAATTTTAGTTTCATCTAAGCTCTTTTTAACAATGAATTTATCCATCGGTCCCTTTTTTTGCCTTTTCACATTATCAGACGAAGACATAATTAGACAATCAAACTACAATTGTTCAATTGTAAAGTTAAATTGTTGATATAAGAGAAGAGAACAATAGAACCTGGATGGAAGTCTGATGAATAATCGAAGATTAGCGGATTGTGATTTGTGAATTGTGAAACCGTTGAAAGTTCTAACCGTAGCTTTGAGCCTCTAAGCCTCGATCTTGTGGGCGACTTGGGCACTTGGGCATTGTTAACACACCAATAAAGACACGAAATACAGAAAATTGAGTGAGGCAAAGTGAATTTCCAGAAAAAAAAATAGTTTTTGATTGGAGAAAGAAAAACCCAAAAACTGATTTATCCAATGAAAATATGAAAGGTTAAGTATGAAGAAATCACTAACGGCTCTAAATCAGAATTAGGAGGAAAATCCATTGGGTATTCGAGTTATTTACCAGATTTTGAGGTAGATAGTTGTAGTTGCATAATTTTCGTTGAAATCAAAATAGAACAGAAGAAGCAACGATAAGTTGCAAAAAAAGGGAGAAGAAAGACAACTAAATTGTTCAGAGTTTATTAAATAGTTAGGGTAAAGTTAAAAGACAAAAAAATTGAATTTGGGCTGGACATGGTGCAAATGCACTTCTTGCACTGGGCCAGCGCCGGGCCTGGTCGAGTACTATATAAGACCATCTCCTTCCAGTAATTGGATAACCCTATCTTCATCTAGATTTCTCATGTCCTCAAACCTAGTACTCTTATTGAAAATCGGACGAGACTGCAACATCAAAGTATATAGTAAGCAAAATGGTTGGAATTCGTTTCAAGCAATTGGAGCTATTGAAAAAAAGATGTTTACCCATTTATCCAAATCTCAATAAACATTCAGCCAACAAACTGAGAAACAAAATCATAAAAAGTTTAGAACCAACATTTTGGTCTCCTTGACGAGAAGGTTGAGGTAGACATTTACGGACTTAGGAGCAGTACAGAAACACATTCATTACGCAGGTTTTTATTTTCTTCTTTTGCAGTAACTTAGTCTAATAACAAAACTCCACCTTAAAGCACATACTAGCCCTGGGCATTCGGGTCCTCAGGTCGGATCTGGGTAAGAACCGATCGGATCCGGGTCTTTCGGTTATGCAAATTTTATATCCATTTAAGAATCGAGAAGATTCGGTTCGGATATCGGTTCGGTTCTTCTCAGTTCTGGGTCGGTTCGGTTCTGTAATTTTTGGAACCAAATTGTATCCGAAACTCGAATACCCAAACTTTTTTTCGGGTAAAATGGACCCATTTGTACCCATATAGACCTATTTGTACCCATTTGTACCCATTTGTATCCATTTGTACCCACATGTGGTATATTAGAGAAGACAAAGTAGTACGGTAACTAAAGCAACTGAATGGAGACCTCAAGATAAGGGATAGTGATCGAGTGTTTATCGGTTCTTCGGGTACCCATTCGGATCTTCGGGTAATACCCGATACCCACGGATATAAGAAAACAGTATCCATCGAGTATTTATGGCAATATCCATATCTGAACCGAACTTGTTTTTTTGGATCGGTTCCGGTTCGGGTCCTCGGATCCAGGTTTTTTGCCTAGGGCTAGCACATACACACACAAAAAAATACCATTATAACACGGCATTTTAGCAAACACTTGAGCCAAATTATAAGAGAGAGCAAGACAAGAAAAAAGACTCAGAATTTAAAATAAAAACACACATTTTTTCACAAAGCACTTCAAGGGATTGATCCAACAAATCTTCTTTCTTAACTTGAGCCAAATTAAAAGAGAGAGCAAGACAAGAAAAAAGACCCAGCATTTAAAATAGAAACACACATTTTTTCACAAATCACTTGAAAGGATTGATCCAACAAATCTTCTATCTTAACGTTAACTAAAAGCTCATAGGAGTAAAATATCAAACATCCAAGGTAGGCTTTTATTTGTATGACATACTCTCTAAAATTGATCCCCCAATTTCTTAGTCTATAGACTCAGTTTAACAAATTCAGTTTAACAAATTCGGTTTCATGACATCCTAGGTAGGCTTTTAATCGAGGGAAAACAAATTAGGCTTTCAAATCGGCAGAAAGGAACAATCCTTTCGTAAATGCCGACGAGGATAGAAGAAATCGTACCTTGATTCTTTGGCGAGGAGTCAATTGAGATTTCTAGAGAGAGCGTGGCGGCGTTGAGACGACGACGAAGCAGAAAAACAAAACAATCAGAGGTTTGGTTCTATTTTCTTTAGTCCACGTATGAGTTAATTTAGATGATGTGTATTATTGTTATAATTTGATTGGTTAGCTTTTTGTACTGATGTGTCAGCTTCTGGTTCAATACAGAAGCTAAGGTGTCAAGCTCTGTAGATAAACGCATTGTACTTCTATAGTATTGATTTGATTGGTTAGCTTTTTGTACTGATGTGTCAGCTTCTGGTTCAATACAGAAGCTGAGGTGTCAAGCTCTGGAGATAAACGCATTGTACTTTTATAGTATTGATATATAAACATCTATACATATACATGTATTAAATCCCTAAATCGGCTAATCTTTTTTCTTTTCTCATTTTCAATTTACAGTCAGAAGAACTTTTAATAGCCTGTTCGGCTTCTCATCTTCAATATCAATGCTACTTTTAGTCTTTTACCACATAAAATCCGATGCCATCATCAGATTTCGGGTGCACCGAAAAAAACCAGAATTCGCATGCGACTAGAAACTATAATATACTTGATCAGGTTCAAAACCTATGCATCCAAACCCGCACCCAATTGGGTATCCAAATGCCCATGACTACTTTAAATGTATATATATATCTCAATGTCTTATTATAGGGCTAGAAAAATTACCCGCTTCCAAAGATCCAAACCCTAAAACTATCCAAATGGGTAGATGAACGGCAAAAACGCCCACCCCAATTTCTTGCACTAGATTCCAATGTTTTGAGATCCGACTCGGACCTTTGATTGAACCAGTAAACCCGATCACAAATCTGTTTTGGGTTCAATGCTATTTTCCGCAAACATTAAAATCAGAAAACCTAATAAAACCCAGGTAAACCCGAAAAACCCAACGATCTGGTATTGTAACACCCATGAACCAAAAAGAAATTTTGGAGGTGTGTGTCGAGCGACATCATGAATCTAATAACCATCAAATTAGGCAACTGTTCTAGACCACAATGTTCCATTCTAGCAACCTAACAGAAGCATAGAACACATAACTGAGCCTCTAGAGCATCCTCCTCCTCATTGCCTTGATTCCACGATCACACTTTGTCTTTACCTGCATCACAAACAATAATTGAGACCCATGAGTATTATTAGAAATACTCATGGAGGTAATCCTCCCATCTACTAGGCAATACACAAAAGCAATTGAGAATCCAATGACCAACACACAACAAACAACACAATCAAACCTGAAAAAGCAAGTATCAGCCGTCTGCTAAGGGGTTGGTGTCGACTGACACACTCCTTTTGTCGATCGACACATGCTCGATATCTCCCAAAAACCCTAATTTGCATCGACCGACACCTCCATATGCGGTTATCGTTGCTCGTTAGGTTTCTCGCACCGTCCTCGCACTTGTGTCGACCGAAAACACCTTATGCTGATCGACATAGACGTCAAGCATCGTTTTCTTGCAAACTTCAACGCATATCTCCGACTCCAAACTCCTCCAATGTGGCTGAGGCTCTCCCATAAGCCACCGAAAGCCATAGAAACCAAGAATCCACCAAACACAATCAAGGAATCAACCACAAAACACTTAAACACGAAAATCAGAGAATCTCAAGCTTAGATCAGCCATGGTCATGCACTCACCTTTGCAACAAGAAGATTCTAACCAACAAACTACGAAAACACACTCCTTGCAAGCTTCTATCACGATCCTAGCCTCAGATCTCCATTCCACCAGAAGAATCTCTCAAGAACAACTTTTTCTCCTTTTCTAAGCTCTCGAGAAACGAAAATAGAGGCTAAAAATCTCCAAGTCGTCGAGTTCCCACCTTATATACCCGATCTTTAGGGTTTTCTAAGTAAACCGCATCAAACCGACGATTTAAAACCAAAATAAGCTAAACCGCAGATGCTTGTGTCGACCGACACACCTTTTGTGTTGATCGACACACCATCCTCAAGAACACTCTTGGATCACGGATGTTACATCAACACCCACATACAGACCATGTGAACCGGTTGGGGATGATTACTTCATAGCAACGTTAGGAGGATGAAACTGTGTCCGATTTGACTGAAATTTGGTGGGGATATTTCTGGTGCTAGAGGCTCCATATTCAATGGTGGGTTTGTGAAATTGAAGGTTGGTTTGTTATTTAATCAAGTGTTTGTATTGCGGTTTGTCATAGACGGTTTTGTAGTAAGGTTGGTGTGTCGATCGACACCAAGGTTGTGTCGGTCGACACCAGCATGTTGTTGTGTGTTTAGGTCGTAGAAGAACGGCTGGAGTTAGGGTTGGATGAGGAAAAATAGATGGAAGTGATGTCGACGGCGTTGGAGTTGACCGACACTAGAAGAGTGTTGATCGACACTATATGTGTTGGATCGCAAGTGGTGCGATGGGTGACGATCAACAGCATGTGGAGGTGTCGATCGACACTGGAGGAGTTGTTGATGAATTAGAGAATTCGTGAAGAAGTGTAGTCTGTGGCTGGACCGGATAAAATATTTCAGCCCACCTCTTTTTTTACTTGGTCGCTAAGGGTGGTTAGTTGTGCGACTCTGTAACTAGATGAGGTGGTCTTTGGGATACGCGGTTAAGTGAAGTTTGGTCCAGGAAGTGGAGACAAATGGCTTGTTCGGTTGGATATCGAAGGAATCAGATGCAGAGTGATCGGAGTCTATGAATGTAATATGCTCATGGAGATGAATACGTTTGTAGTACCACGATGACCTGAACTACCTTTATGGCTTTTGCAGGAACATCGCAATGTCCAACGGCCAACACTCGCCACCAAGCCCACTAAGACGTCACAAAGACCCTAAACACGTCATGACCACATAACTGTCCCGCAGGACCGCCACCAAGGCCACAAAAATGTCCAAGATAGAACACCACAATGGCCACAAACGTCACTGAGACTGCCACCATGGTATTCGGCATCACTAAGACCACCACCATGTATCTGACGTCACCAAGACCACTACCCCTGACTGACATCACCAAGACCACTACCCCTGACTGACATCACCAAGAACTCTGTCACTAATACCACCGTCATGGTACAAACAAAACAAAGAACACTACCACTAACAAGCGTAACCAAGATCTCTGTCACCAAGACCACTATCAAGGTACCAAACGTCTCTAAGACCCCTATCAAGGCACAAGCATCACCAAGAGCACTCAATGCCAATATAAACCAGTCAAATAAAAAAATATTCATATTATTAATCATAAAATGTCATAATCGTTACAACCTCAACGAAAATGCAAAATGAAAAATAAGATACAACGACAATAAGCCAACACCATGCATCCCGAGAACCACCTTATCTTGGTACTTAGTCGCACAACGAACCATCCCTAAAGCGACCAAGTATCAAGAGAGATGGGCTGGAATACTCCGTCCGCTCCAGCCATGGTCTTTCAACCATCACGACACTAGGACCGAGGTTAGGCAAGCTCAAGCCTCAACCTGCTTCTCGAACCACTTCTTGAACCTTGCTTCCATCCTCACCTCTAGCTCCCAAGTCTCCTCTAACACTCCATCACATTCTCACTGGACTCTCATCAAAGAAATCTTTTTCCGCCAAAGTTCCTTGATCCGTCTCTCGGGAACCCTCACTAGTCTTGCCTAAAAAGTCATGTTGGGCTGAAGATTTGTAAGAATCTTAGCCAACACCTCGTCAACCTTGTGAAAACACTTCCTCAACATCGACACATGGAAGACCTTGTGAAACGCATGCATAACTTCTGGCAATTCGAACATGTATGCAATTGGTCCCACCTGCTCCACAATCCTGAAAGGGCCCATGTACCTCGGACTCAACTTAGTCCTTGAGATCGACTTGTTCGGACCCTGCAACATGGCCATCTTGAGGTATACTCTATCATCCACCTGGAACTCAATGTCCTTCCTTCTCTAAATAGCACAACTCCTATGCCGATCATGAGCCTCCCTCATGTTCAGCTTGAGCACCCGGATCTTCTCCGTAGTCTCCTAAACAAAACTTGCATCAAATATGCTCCTCTCCCCCACCTAAATCAAGCCTAAAAGTGTGGGACATGGTCTCTGTAACGCCCCCGAACCGTCCCTACGGCCGGACAAACCGCGGACCGGCCTGGAGGTCATCACAGAGGAGGACAGCCCGCGATCCGGCCGAGGTTCCACTAAGGAATTAGGTTCCCCGACCAGTCCACTGGCAGCCACCTACCCGCTACGCACGCACTTCAGGCTTTTCAACCCTTTGGCACGCGCGCGGCATTATGCTGACCCAGACTAGGCCATGTACTTCTCCACTTGTCCGAATATATATATATATGAATATGAAAATAGCTCGATTTACTTAAGTATAGTGTTTACATTTAAAAATGAAAATACTAAAGTAAAAAAAGTTGGATACATTTTGAAGAAATTCATGTCAAAGGAAACAAGGATTTTCATTTAAACAATCACACAGCATAAAACATCCTATCTGGTTCCCTAGCTGCCCAACTATACCCACTTAGTTTTCCCGCAAGAAAAACAATATTGGAGTGGAATGAGTAATCTAAGATTACTCAATGAGTTGGGTAACCCTCTACATGCAAACTCGCCATCCAACTAGCCCAACATGGCTACCCCCATGCAACAATCGGAATCACACAATGCGGAAGCGAATATCAAGCAAGCAAGCAATCAAAATACACTCAAGCAAGCAGGACTAGAAATGACCAATACCTTTGACACTTCTAGACACTTAGCCACCATAGGCTAACACAACACAACTCCCAAAACTGAAAGGGAATGAAAGTACTAGTGATGTTACATTGACATGCACACACTATACTTCACCACACACGCGCAACCTAGGGCCCAATGACCTTCTGTCCCAACTTCTCAATCCCACTCCGCATTGAAACAACAAAGGTTACCAACCGGTTCACCACACATTTCATCGTCATGCAATATATCGAGCTAGTCACTCACTTGTCATTGATTTTCCTTGCCACGAGACCGCGCAGGTTAACTCGCCGGACTATCTCATTCTCTTCAGGGACAGAAGTCGATTGCTAGTCCAACATGACTTATGCAAACTAGCTAGACAAGTACTAATTCTAAGCCTACTGACACAAAGAATTAAGTACTTAAATAAAGAAATATTTAAAGCAATAATCAAGCAATGCATGCAAGTAAAATCAAGCAAGAAATTCACCCAATAATTCTTAAGATGCTAGAAATAAATAATTAAAGTACTTAAGACCACCACTACATGCATGCAACCGATCAAACACCCAAATAAAATTAAGAATAATTTCTTAAATATTTTCCCTTGACATGCATGTGATGCAAATAATTTTTCAACCCTTTTTACCATGCATGCAAGCCAAATTTAATCCCAAAAATTATGCAAGAAACTTATTGCATTTTCAACTCTTCACACCACTTTATTTTTCTCCCTTTAATCGGTTAAAAAAATTCTTAGAGAGATGCATGCATGATCATCCTTTTCGGATCTGACCTTGCAAGCAACCCAAATCTCCTCTTTTATGCATGCATGTTCTTTTCAACTCTTCCAAGACTACATGCAACAAATGGTTGAATGCATGATAGTCTACTCTTAGATCTTAGTTTATTGACATGTAGATCTAACAAGAAAAACATGCAACACACAAACAATCAAAGAGAGATACAAGAGCTACCGAGTTCATGTACCCTCTAAACACACACAAAACCGTAACTCACAACACATCTATAACCATAGCCTTAACTCATAGTGATTTAGGCAGAGGTTTGATAGTGTTGAGCTCCACCACAGCTCAAATCCGACAGCACTTCGCCTCCTCTTTCACCTCAAGCTCTGACGAGCTCCCTCCTTCTTCCTTGCTCGGACTTCTCTTGATTTCTCTTCAAGAATTTTGTGAGAAAAATTTGAAAGATTTTTGGTGTCTTTAGGGGTTTTAGGCGAAAATGAGAGCTCAAGAGTCCTATTTATAGGACTCTTGGTCGAGTTTTGGGCAGAGAAGAGAGCTGCCAAATGTCTCATAATTTGCATGGATTTTGCCAAGTGGTGCAATCTCGGCTGCATGTGGCGCGTGTATCTCAAACGCCAGGCGGAGGAGACTTAATCGTCTCACACGTGTCCTCCCGCCGGTGACCAACTCTTCCGCTTCCCCCTTCTTTCTTCCCGCATCCAGAGCTTCCGTCTGCGACACACAACTCTGTCTCTATCGTGCGGAACGACAATTCCTCGACCCTTCTTGGTCTCTTGTCCGCGTCCTTACGGTCCTTCCATCCGTAGTCGGTTTCCGTGTCCGCGACAAAACGATATCTCGTCCTTACTCGGTTCTCTCATCCGCGACATACGGTTCTCCTGTCCGTAGTCTATTTCTGCGTCCATGTTGTACGGTTCTTCCGTCCGTATATGGTCCTGCCGTCCGTATACTGTCATTTCGTCTACGACATACAGCCCCTTCGCCCATAGTCCGTCTCCTCGTCCATGACGTACGGTCCCCTCGTCCGTGGTCCGCCTTCTCATCCATGACGTACGGTCCCCTCGTCCATGGTCCGTCTCCTCGTCCATGACGTACGGCCTTTCCGTCCGTAGTCCGTTTTTCGGATTCTCCTTATTTTTAACTCGGCCTTTCCTTACTTTGCACCTCTTGCATCGATTCTCCGATATTCTAATCATCTACCGTCCTTTCCCCTTTGTTGGCTCAATGGTTCACGAAAAATCTTCGGCTATTGTTCGTCCAGCGTCTAGGTATCTTTCTCCCCAAGTTACTCGGTCGTTTTCCCAAGTTTTTCTTTATCCTCCTTCCCAATCCTCTCTGGTCCTTTTGAACACGTTCTTTTCTTCCGGTATGTATCCTTTGATACGGTCACTACATTCTTCCCCCCTTAAAAGTTTGTCCTCGAATTCTAGAGTCTCCTTCACCTCTTTGGTGAAAAATCATGAGGTTTACCGTCCGGGTTTGCATCCTTTCGTCATCTTGACCACCTTTGTATACTTATTTTGCTGGTTTACTCCTGATGAGTTAATTAGCCATTCCTTCCCTTGGGTTCTGCTAACTAACCTCCTTTTCTATCGTACTACCACTCGTGTTCTCCACGTTCTCCTCTAGTATCAAAAGCTTCTTCATCTCTAATCTTCGTTTGGTTCTCCTGAATCCCTAGTTCTCTCGGTTATGAGTTTCATCTCATCATAACCTCACCTAACCTATTTTCACATTTCGATCGTAATACTCTCCGCTTCTTGATCCCTTTCTACCTTCTTATATTCTTGAGATGTTTGATATTACGTAATTCGATTTCATTGGTCTCCTATCCTTCTCGCCTTTTTGTAACACCCTTTCATACTCCTCATACTCACCTCCGAATCTCATAATGTATGGCTTTCCCATTCTCCCATTATCCACGTCTTTACTTGACGCATTGCTTCCCTCGATATGATTTCTTCTTATTGTCTCGTTCCATAACCTTTATGTCTTTAATTGGTTTCTATCACTGCGTCTTAGCTTTCGTAATTTTTGACTTCTTCTTCATCTCACGCGTTTGTTCGCGAATTTTTGTTAGTCGTTCTCCGTTCTTGGGCTGGCTCCTTACACTACGTTAGGTCTGGGCATTTGGGTGTTTGGGTCGGGGTCAGGTTCGGGTAATTCGGGTTTGGGTTTTTCGGGTTTACTAATATAGGATCCGAACAGGTGTTCATATAATTTCGGGTCGGGTCAGGTTCGGTTCCTATCGGGTTCCGGTTATTTGGGTATTGACTTTAAGAAACCTGTAATGTATCCAAAATATATTCGGTTATGGATAGTACCTACTCTAACATATCCAAAGTACCCACAAAAACCTGAAATGTACCCACAAAACCCAAAAAACCTGAAATATAATTGTACAAACAGTTGTATAATCTAACAAATTCAATAAGAAACAATGAACTAAATGAAATTGAGCATACCATGTCTCGCAAAACAAATGAAACAGAAACTGAGCATACCATGTCTGGCAAAACAATTCAAACATGTACCATGTCTCGCAAAATAAGCATCCCAACAAAGAAAAACATGACTTAAAATCTTAAACAAATGAAACTGATAATGATAAACTAATAATACTTGTCTAGTGAAAGAAAAAAGAAAGAAACAAAGAAAGAAGAATCATCCGAGCATGTCAGCCTTTAACACATTATCCATAGATCATGACCTGTTACATCAAACCAAACATTTTTAAAACTAAAACTCACTTGAAAGAACATAACTACCAAACATTTTTAAAACTAAAACTCACTTGAAAGAACAATTAAGTTATGTATCTAAAATTCTCAATTAACAGCTATGAACAAAACAAAGAAGAGAATTTGACCCAAAAAATCAAATTCAATGTGAATCAAATAAATACAAATTCGACAAAAGAAAACCAAGTACAAAAATAGTATCAATTAATCAACAGAGTTTCAGACATAAACAAATCAATAATTAAAGAAAAAAGAAGAGAATGAAGCTTACAATTAAGCTTTGCCTGATCGACTTCTAGCTCCCTATGATCGGAGAACCCAACGATGAAGCTAACGGCGGACTTAGGTTTTGGGAATGAGTTTTGGTTTATAAAACCAAAAGATACTTGAAATCGGACAAAATCAGACAAGTTTGACATGGTTATGATTTTTTAGGAAGATTCACAAGGATTCGGAGAGGGAGAATAAGGCAAACGGTTTTATGAAATAAAATCATATGCGATGCGATAGGGATAAGGTGAATATATTGTATAGTTATCCTCGGGTATAAACAGATACTCACGGGTTCACGGGTTTGGTTCGGGTAATACCCAATACCTGTGGTTATTTGAAAACAAAAACCAATTGGTTATTTATACAGAATCGGTTCGGGCCGGGTTCGGATATTTTCAGGTAGGGTTCGGGTCGGTTCCTCGGGTTCGGTTTATTTGCCCAGGCCTACACTACGTCCAAGCTCCGACCTCGACTCTTTGTTTTGATTCAATGGGATTCCACTGAGTTTTGCCTCTTGGCAGGGTGTTGATTATTTCTCTTCATTCATTATTTTTTTGCACCCTCTTTCTTTGCCACATTATTTTCATGCACTCTCTGCCTTTGCCACATTATTTTCGTGCACCCCTTTTTATTGTTAGTCAGTTCGCATCTGACTTAGTGCATTCATTTACTTTTCACACCACTCTTGTTTCGCCTCACGTCCACTCCCTTGGACTTGCCTCGACACGCATATAAACCTTCACACACCCCTCTTTTTTTAATCATTATTCTCTCTACTTTTCCACAGTTGATTCGAGTGTCTTCCTCGATCAATATGCTATCTACAATTTGTCGGATTGCGTTCTTGCGGTGTTAGGTGAATCCTCAATCAATCAAGCCAAAACAATCACAACTCAAACGTTTTCTTAGTTATTCATCCTATATGCAATCTAACCCATGATGCAAGCAATCATAGTTAGCAAGCAACTACTTCAATCAAATAGCAAGCAATCACATCAACCAACCAATCACACAAAAACACGACAACAAGGCTAAAGACTTAGCACAAACGCCGAATAATAACTTTACCAAAAGAATTAAGGGTTCTACTGGCTTGTTATCCGAGTTCAAAATCTAGTCTTAGAGACCTAGATAAAACATACACACTGCAGGACAAGTTCCAATCTCTCCTGAAAAGATTACACATAACCCTATAACATGGCTAATAGGTGCCTAGGGTCCTCTCAGGAACTTACACATCCTACAGCTACACTCACACTGTCTTGGTGGCTGGCCGGTGCTTGGTTCAGTGGGTGGGTTCATAGAGGTCGTGGCCGCAGGCGCAGGAGCTTCACTCTCACTTGGTCCATTTTCATCCGGTCTCTAGATTTGAGTCGGACAGTTTTGCCCTTCTGTCCAATCGTTTGACACTCCCAACATACCATTATTTCTCCCGGTTCACAAGCACATAGCTTTGCTCTCCAATAGTTTATGGTTCGATTCCTAGTCCTTCCACACGCATCACACACCATAGTGTTTTTTATGAACTCGAGATGGGTAAGTCACTCTCTTCCTTGCCTGAGCTCTAGTTCTCGGCATTCCCCTCAATGGTCTCATCTCCTCATGCCTCGTGGGTGTCACTCCCTCCTCCAAATACTTGGACCGCTTTTCGCTACCTTGACCGTGTTGCATTCGGACAACTTGTTTCCTCAGCCTTACCTCTTCCGCCAATTTCTCGACTAACTCCATCATGGAGTCCCTTAGTCCTTGGTCCACTTCCTCCTCTTGTTCTCCTAATCCTTGATCTGGTGCCATCTCTTGGTCAACCCCTGGTTCACTATCGGCCTCATTCGATTGGCCATTCCTTGGTTCACTTCCGGTGGTCATAACATGATCCTCTTCGGGTTCACCCCCGACTTCTCTGGTACCATCCTCCGTTTTCTCATCTCTCCCCTCTTGTTCTCGTTTCATCCTTGGTTCAGTTCCTACCACATCCTCCGGTTCATTCTCCGGCATTGTCTCGGTCACACTCAACCGCCTCATCAACATTTCATTGTTGATCTCCACCTCTAATATCATCGGGTCCCATTGGCCCCTTCTTCTCGCCGCATCCCTTTGATTCTCAATCTCCTGTTCATTCTCACCCGATTCTGGTGCTGGTACCGGTGCTGGTACTGGCTCAGTTCGTGTTCTCTCTCTTGGCACTTCCCTCGGTCTCCTTTTTTCTTCAACTATGAGGGTTGGTATGCCCTCCTCATCATTGGATAAGATTTTCGTGACCTTTAAGTATTCCTCTTGGTCACTGTCGCTCGGGTTAGGGTCTCTATCACCCTCGGCTGTCTCAGCTAGCACATTGGTTCCACCTTGACCACTTGTCTCGGTTCCCTCGTTCGTCTCAATCCTCTCCTCATCAATCTCCTCCATCATTTCAGTCAACATACTCATGACTCGGTTCCTGGTCTCTCCTCTCTCCTCTTCTGGTACCTCATCCCGTATCGAAATTGACAAACCGCGTCCATCAATAGTAATCTGGATCCGAATTGGTATCTCAGTCCATACTGGAGCTGCCTGATCATCTCAATCATTTGCCCCACTCGCATCTTGTCCCAAATTCTCGGAAGGATCGGTCTCGACTGACAGATTCACTTCCTCACCATCCTCTTTCTCTTCCTCACACTCGGAAGGATCAGATTCTATGGGTTGGTCCACCTCCTCCTCATATCCGTCCAACAATCCCTCAAGACTCCAATTATTTGTGTCTACGGTTGCATGGGAACTTTCTGACTCGGTCGAAAGAAACCCATTGTGGTGACTCGACTCCTCCTGCCCCGGACCCTGTCCCTCTGAACCATTTCCGCCATCCCTGCCACCAGAAGACATATGCACACAACAAGGCAAGTTGCTAGTTAAGTCTAAGGTTCTCTCAAACTAAACAGGCAACAACCGGAACCTAAATGCTAGTTTTTACGTCACATTTACTAGATAAAACGTTTGAAAAGCCCAAGTGGATACGAGTTTCGCAACCCGCTCTGATACCACCGTTGTAACGCCCCCAAACCCTCCCTACGGCCAGACAAACCGCAGACCGGCCCGGAGGTCGTCACAGAGGAGGACAGCCTGTGATCCGGCCGAGGATCCACCAACGAATTAGGTTCCCCGACCAGTCCGCCGGCAGCCGCCTACCCGCTACGCATGCACTTCAGGCTTTTCAACCCTTTGGCACGCGCGCGGCGTTTTGCTGACCCGGACTAGACCATGTACTTCTCCCCTTGTCCGAATATATATATATATATATATATATATANCCTAAATGCTAGTTTTTACGTCACATTTACTAGATAAAACGTTTGAAAAGCCCAAGTGGATACGAGTTTCGCAACCCGCTCTGATACCACCGTTGTAACGCCCCCAAACCCTCCCTACGGCCAGACAAACCGCAGACCGGCCCGGAGGTCGTCACAGAGGAGGACAGCCTGTGATCCGGCCGAGGATCCACCAACGAATTAGGTTCCCCGACCAGTCCGCCGGCAGCCGCCTACCCGCTACGCATGCACTTCAGGCTTTTCAACCCTTTGGCACGCGCGCGGCGTTTTGCTGACCCGGACTAGACCATGTACTTCTCCCCTTGTCCGAATATATATATATATATATATATATATATATATATATATATAT
>NC_025696.1:27491219-27496068 GCF_000633955.1 Camelina sativa
TATATATATATGAAAATAGCTCGATTTACTTAAGTATAATGTTTTACATTTGAAAACGAAAATACTCAAGTAAAAACAGTTGGATCCATTTTGAAGAAATGCATGTTAAAGGAAACAAGGATTTTCATTTAAGCAATCACACAACATAAACCTTCCTATCTGGTTCCATAGCTGCCCAACTCTACCCACTTACTTTTCCTACAAGAAAAAACAGTATTGGAGAGGAATGAGTAATCTAGGTTTACTTAGTGAGTTGGGTAACCCTCTACATGCAAACTCCCCATCCAACTACCCCAACATGGCTACCCCATGCAACAATCAGAATCACACAATGTGGAAGCGATTAGCAAGCAAGCAAGCAAGCAATCAAACAACACTCAAGCAAGCAGGACTAGAAATGACCAAGACCTTTGACACTTCTAGACACTTAGCCACCATAGGCCAACACAACACAACTCCCAAAACTCAAAGGAAATGAAAGTACTAGTGATGTTACATTGACATGCACACACTATACTTCACCACACTCGCACAACCTAGGGCCCAATGGCCTTCTGTCCCAACTTCTTAATCCCACTCCGCGTTAAAACCACAAAGGTTACCAACCTGTTCACCACACATTTGCATCGTCATGCAATATATCGAGCTAGTCACTCACTAGTCACCAATTGCCTTGCCACGAGACCGCGAAGGTTAACTCGCCGGACTATCTCATTCTCTTCAGGGACAGAAGTCGATTGCTAGTCCAACATGACTTATGCGAACTAGCTAGACAAGTACTAATTCTAAGTCTACTGACACAAATAATCAAGTACTTAAATAAAGAAATATTTCAAGCAAGAATCAAGCAAAGCATGCAAGTAAAATCAAGCAAGAAATTCACCCAATAATTCTTAATATGCTAGAAATAAATTATTCAAGCACTTAAGGCCACCACTACATTCATGAAACCGATCAAACACCCAAATAATATTAAGAAAAATTTCTTAAATATTTTCCCTTGACATGCATGTGATGCAAATAATTTTTNTCATATCTTGCATCGGTCGATGCAAGTGCGAGGACGGCGCGTAAGACTCTAGGGTTTTCGTGTTACGTCGAGCATGCGTCGGTCGATGCAGACTGGGTATCGGTCGATGCAAGTTACNATTATTGCAATTTCAACTCTTCTCACCACTTTATTTTTATCCCTTTAATCGGTTAAAATAATTCTTAGAGAGATGCATGCATGATCATCCTTTTCGGATCTGACCTTGCAAGCAACCCAAATCTCCTCTTTTATGCATGCAAATTGTAACATCCGTGAACCGAAATCCCGGTTTAGGGGATTGCATCGGTCGATGCAAGAGGTGCATCGGTCGATGCATGTGCAATTCTCTACGTTTTGACTTAAGTCAAACGCTGCGTTTTGGACAAAGGGAAAAGAAAACCCTTAAGTCGTGTTTTGGTTTCATTCGACGGATTTGGCCGTTTTTGAGAGAAAACAAAAGAGAGAAAAGTGTTCTTGGTGTTCTTGGAGATTTCTTGGAGATTTGGGGCGTTCCTGTAGAGATCTGTAGCTGGGATCGTTGTAGGAGCTTCCTAGAGGCTTGTTCTTGTTGTTTGAGGTTTAGTTTTCTTCTGTGGCAAAGGTAAGTGCATGACCATGGCTTATCTAAGCTAGAGGATTCTTTAATCTGCTTGTTGTGTGATGTTAGGCTTGTTAGATCGTTGCTATGGACGTTAGGAAGCTTTCTTGTGGCTTGGGATCAAGTTTTGTGGTTGTAGGAACGAAGATCCGGCGAGAAGCTTCGGGGAAATCACGGTGCTCGACGTTGCGTCGATCGATTCATATCTTGCATCGGTCGATGCAAGTGCGAGGACGGCGCGTAAGACTCTAGGGTTTTCGTGTTACGTCGAGCATGCGTCGGTCGATGCAGACTGGGTATCGGTCGATGCAAGTTACACTTGCATCGGTCGATGCAGCTTCTGTGTCGATCGATGCTTCCCCATTTGGCATCGGTCGATGCATGTGTGGTGTCGGTCGATGCTAAGTCCTGGTTTGTTATTGTCGTTTGTTGATTGTTGTGTGTTGGTTATTGATACTCTATTGCTTGTGTGTATAGCCCAGTAGATGGGAGGATTGCCTTACTGAGTGTTTATAAAATACTCATGCATTGCAATATGTGTTTGTGGTGCAGGTAAAGGCAAAGTGTGATCGTGGAATCCAGGCAATGAAGAGGAGGATGTTCTAGGGACTCGGTTTTATGTTGTCTGGCATTGCTAGGTTGCTAGAGTTGGGTCATTAGAACATTGCTAGGTTGCTGGTTCTATGATTCCTGTTGTTTTGGATATTGATTATGTTGGAATATGGTTATATTTTATTATTGGATTATTATTGAATATTGGTTGGTTATTTCCGCTGTTGAATGTGTTTGTGGTTAGGTGGCTAGTGGGTATGGGACCACTAGTTGTAGTTTATTTTATTATATTATATTTATTATTTATTATTTTATTTTAAAAAAGGTCGGTCGTTTCATTTTGGTATCAGAGCCCTTACGGTTCTAGGTTTGGGTTCACTAGGTTTCTGTTGTAGATGTTTGGGATTGCATGTCTTGATTGATTATGTGAGTTAGTCAATTGTGTGTGGCATGGAGTCCTAGAACATCCTCTTCGAGCCGAGTGTGTGATTCCACGGTGAGTTTATGTTTCTGTGTTATAATAGAAATTGTTTGCTTAGCCTTCTGTTCATGGTAGTGCAGATGGTTAGAGAGGATGCTGTGGCTGGTCGAGGTCGTGGACGCGGACGTGGTCGCGGACGTGGTCGTGGTAGGGGCAGAGCCCCAGTGGTTAGTGAGACCGAGGACCAGAGTGTGACAGCTGAGGGTGTTGGCGAGTCGCAGGATGTTCCGGGGGATTCCGTGAGTGTGGCAGGAGGGGGCGGTATTGATGCTCCAGTGGCCGGTGATGCTAGGGTCCCGGGTGTGGGGGTCCCAGCGGGTGGAGTCCCTGGTGTTGACGTTGCGGCTTTGCTAGCACAGGTGTTAGAGCGGTTACCACCAGTGGTACCGGCTCAGGCTCAGGTAGTGCCACCAGTGGTGGCGGAGGAGCGGCAGCCAGTGGCTGCGGATGCGGGGGTCCATGCTCGTTATCTCAGCATGTTGACAGAGATGGGTCGGTTGCGTACTGAGCAGTTTTCGGGAGGTGTAGATCCTACTGCTGCGGATGCGTGGAGGACGAGAGTGGAACGTAACTTCCATACTCTGAGATGTCCTGAGGAGTTTTGGGTGGACATAGGGGTCTACTTTTTGAGTGGTGATGCTGAGTTGTGGTGGAGAGCTGTGGCTACTAGGAGGGTGCAGCGGGAGATGACTTGGGCTGACTTCGTTTTGGAGTTCAACCGCAAGTATTTTCCTAGAGAGGCATTGGATCGTTTGGAGGTGCAGTTCCTTCAGTTGTCTCAGGGGACACGGTCAGTGCGGGAGCTGGACTTGGAGTTCAGTCGACTTCTTTGTTATGGGGGTCGGGCCTTGGAGTCTGAGGAGGCTCAGGTCAGGAGGTTTATGAGGGCTCTACGGGATGATTTGAGAGTTCACTGTAGAGGGAGGTATTATGCTACGCGTGCAGAGCTGGTTGAGACTGCAGCAGAGATTGAGGAGGATATCCGGGCACAGTCAGTGTCGGTTACTCCAGCAGTTCAGCCTAGTAAGGCTCAGCAGCAGGGTGGTTCTAGCAGGGGCGGTAGGCATGCTCAGGGAACCAAGAGGAAGTGGGAGGCTACGCAGAAGCCGAGTGGTGCGGGTTGCTTCGGTTGTGGGAGCAGAGATCACAGGGTTGCTAGTTGTCCCAAGAGGAGTGTTCCGTCGACAGGACCTCGGGTATGTTATCACTGTAGGGAGACAGGGCACATCAGGCCTTTTTGTCCCAAGTTGCAGCCGGCAGCCGTGGCAGCGTTGCAGCAGGTGCAGCCTGGTGGTCAGCAGGTGGCACGGATTGAGCAGGGGCCTCGGGTTTACACGACAGCTGAGACTGGTGGAACCAGTGCCGGGGCGATCACAGGTATATTTTCTGGTACTTAAACTTTGTGAATTTTAGTAGGTTCAGATTGTATATGTTTCCTGTGATAAAGTGTTAGGTTCTCAACACATGAGGTTTGTGTAGGGACCTTGTTGGTGGGCGGGTTTAAGTCCCATGTTATGTTTGATTCTGGAGCTTCGCATAGCTTCATTACTCCCGAGTGTGCAGAGTGTGCGGGGATCAGCGGGGATCCTGGAGAGCGTGCCGGAGTTGTCAGAGTTGCGGGAGGCAAGTTCCTGAGAGTTATTGGACGGGTTAGAGGAATTGATATTCAGATCGCAGGAGAGTCGTGGCCAGCAGATTTGCTTATCAGTCCAGTGGAGCTGTATGATGTTATTCTCGGGATGGATTGGTTGCATCGGCATAGGGTGCATTTGGATTGCNCCTATCGGGGTAGAGTGGATTTTGAGCGTCTAGAAGGGAAGTTGGTGTTCCAGGGTATTAGACCGACTTCGGGGAGTCTCGTGATCTCAGCCATTCAGGCTGGGAAGATGATCGAGAAGGGCCGTGAGGCTTATTTGGTTACTATATCTATGCCAGAGTCAGTGGGGAAGTCTACGGTTAGCGGTATTCCGGTAGTGGAGGAGTTTGAGGATGTTTTTCAGTCTTTGCAGGGATTACCACCATCTCGGTCGTATCCTTTTACCATTGAACTGGAACCGGGGACGACACCGTTATCCAAGGCTCCTTACAGGATGGATCCAGCAGAGATGGCAGAGCTGAAGAAGCAGCTGGAGGATTTACTGAGTAAGGGATTCATCCGTCCTAGTGTATCACCGTGGGGAGCGCCGGT
>NC_025696.1:27496936-27497775 GCF_000633955.1 Camelina sativa
TCTATTCATCCAGGAGCGACTAAGATGTACCGTGTTCTCAAGAGGTACTATCATTGGGTCGGGATGAAGAAGGATGTCGCTAGTTGGGTTTCGAGGTGTGATGTGTGTCAGCTAGTGAAGGCTGAGCATCAGGTTCCTGGCGGGTTACTGAAGAGTTTACCCATTCCTGAGTGGAAGTGGGATATGATCACCATGGATTTTGTGGTAGGATTGCCAGTGTCACGGACCTTTGATGCTATTTGGGTCATTGTGGACCGGTTGACTAAGTCAGCACATTTTCTGGCCATTAAGAAGACTGATGGAGCAGCGGTCTTGGCTAAGAAGTATGTGAGGGAGATAGTCAGGTTGCATGGGGTGCCAGCGAGCATTGTGTCTGATAGGGATTCTACGTTCACTTCGGTGTTCTGGAAGGCATTTCAGGCAGAGATGGGCACTAAGGTGCATATGAGTACAGCTTACCATCCCCAGACAGATGGACAGTCTGAGAGGACGATCCAGACACTGGAGGATTTGCTGAGGATGTGTGTGTTGGATTGGGGTGGCCATTGGGCAGATCACCTGAACCTGGTAGAGTTTGCTTACAACAACAGTTATAAGGGGAGTATTAAGATGGCTCCTTATGAGGCTTTGTATGGGAGGCCATGTTGTACACCATTATGCTGGACTCAGGTAGGGGAGAGGAGCATGTTTGGTGCAAATTTTGTTCAGGAGACCTCAGAGAAGATTCGGGTTCTCAAGCTGAACATGAAAGAGGCTCAGGATAGGCAGAGGAGTTATGCAGATAGGAGGAGGAGAGATCTTGAGTTTCAGGTAGGAGACAGAGTGTACCTCAAGATGGC
>NC_025696.1:27499255-27514540 GCF_000633955.1 Camelina sativa
AAGTGGTATGAGAAGCAAGCCGCGACTTGAGCTTGTTTAGCCTGGTCCCATCTGTAATCCGTGGCTGGAGTGGTTGGTTTTGCGACTCAGTATGGGAATGGAGTATTCCAGCCCATCTCTCTTGTTACTCGGTCGCTTGGGGTGGTTGGTTGTGCGACTCAGTAACAAGATGAGGTGGTGTTGGGGTACAAAGTTTCCGTGAGGCGGGGTTGTGAAGGAAAGTTTCCTGAAGGAGAAGTTNTCCTAGTACTGCCATTTTCAGAGACTTTGTGGCTCGGGAGTATGGTTGGTATATCGACTCCGGATGACGATCCGGGGGCGCTCTGTAGGGTGGCAACCCGAGAGACGAGTTTGGATTTTTCCTTATTTATTATGGCATGCGGGTTTAGGCCCGATGAGGAGCCAACATTTGGCATGCAGACTTAGGTCTGATGAGGAGCCAATAAAACTCAAGGTTTAGGCCTATGAGTAAAGGAAAGTCCAAAAAGTCAAGAGCAAATGACGCCTGGAGCGTGAGTTTATCGCCTAGAGGTGACCTTCTGTGGATCGGTCGGAGGAGTGCGGGCCGTGGAGACGGTTGCACGGGAGTCCTTGGCTGATGGTTGTTTGGGATTCGAGGACGAAACCAGTTTGGTGGGGGAGAATTGTAACATCCGTGAACCGAAATCCCAGTTTAGGGGATTGCATCGGTCGATGCAAGAGGTGCATCGGTCGATGTATGTGCAATTCTCTGCGTTTTGACTTAAGTCAAACGCTGCGTTTTGGACAAAGGGAAAAGAAAACCCTTAAATCGTGTTTTGGTTTCATTCGACGGATTTGGCCGTTTTTGAGAGAAAACAAAAAAAAGAAAAGTGTTCTTGGTGTTCTTGGAGATTTCTTGGAGATTTGGGGCGTTCCTGTAGAGATCTGTAGCTGGGATCGTTGTAGGAGCTTCCTAGAGGCTTGTTCTTGTTGTTTGAGGTTTAGTTTTCTTCTGTGGCAAAGGTAAGTGCATGACCATGGCTTATCTAAGCTAGAGGATTCTTTAATCTGCTTGTTGTGTGATGTTAGGCTTGTTAGATCGTTGCTATGGACGTTAGGAAGCTTTCTTGTGGCTTGGGATCGAGTTTTGTGGTTGTAGGAACGAAGATCCGGCGAGAAGCTTCGGGGAAATCACGGTGCTCGACGTTGCGTCGATCGATGCATATCTTGCATCGGTCGATGCAAGTGCGAGGACGGCGCGTAAAACTCTAGGGTTTTCGTGTTACGTCGAGCATGCGTCGGTCGATGCAGACTGGGTATCGGTCGATGCAAGTTACACTTGCATCGGTCGATGCAGCTTCTGTGTCGATCGATGCTTCCCCATTTGGCATCGGTCGATGCATGTGTGGCGTCGGTCGATGCTAAGTCCTGGTTTGTTATTCGTTGTTGTTGATTGTTGTGTGATGATTATTGATACTCTATTGCTTGTGTGTATAGCCCAGTAGATGGGAGGATTGCCTTACTGAGTGTTTATAAAATACTCATGCATTGCAATATGTGTTTGTGGTGCAGGTAAAGGCAAAGTGTGATCGTGGAATCCAGGCTATGAAGAGGAGGATGTTCTAGGGACTCGGTTTTATGTTGTCTGGCATTACTAGGTTGCTAGAGTTGGGTCATTAGAACATTGCTAGGTTGATGGTTCTTTGATTCTTGATGTTTGGTTATTGTTTATGTTGGAATTATGGATATGTTTTATTATTGGTTTATTATTGGATATTGGTTGGTTATTTCCGCTGTTGATTGTGAATGTGGTTAGGTGGCTAGTGGGTATGGGACCACTAGTTGTAGTTTATTTGTATTATATTATATTTATTAATTCAAAAAAAAAGGGGGTCGGTCGTTTCACATGTTCTTTTAAACCCTTCCAAGACTACATGCAACAAATGGTTGAATGCATGATAGTCTACTCTTAGATCTTAGCTTATTGACATGTAGATATAACAAGAAAAAAATGCAACACACAAACAATCAAAGATAGATACAAGAGCTACCGAGCTCATGTACCCTCTAAACACACACAAAACCGTAACTCACAACACATCTATAACCATAGCCTCAACTCACAGTGATTTAGGCAGAGGTTTGATTGAGTCGAGCTCCACCACACCGTAAATACGACAACACTTCGCCTCCTCTTTTACCTCAAGCTCTGACGAGCTCCCTCCTTATTCCTTGCTTGGAAATCTCTTAATTTATTTTCAAGAATTTTGAGAGAAAAATTTGAGGGAGTTTTGGTGTCTTTAGGGGTTTTAGGCAAAAATGAGAGTTCAAGAGTCCTATTTATAGGGCTCTTGGTCGAGTTTTGGGCAGAGAAGAGAGCTGCCAAATATCTCATAATTTGCATGGATTTTGCCAAGTGGCGCAATCTCGGATGCTTGTGGCGCGTGTATCTCAAACGCCAGGCGAAGGAGGCTTAATCGTCTGACACGTGTCCTCCCGCCGGTGGCCAACTCCTCCGCTTCCCGCGTCCAGAGCTTCCGTCTGCGACACACAACTCTGTCTCTCTCGTCCGCAATGACAATTCCTCGACCCTTCTCGGTCTCTCGTCCGCGTCCTTACAGTCCTTCCTTCTGTAGTCGATTTCCGCGTCCGCGACAAAAAGATTTCTCGTCCTTACTCGTTTCTCTCGTCCATGACATACGGTCCTCTCGTCCGTAGTCTATTTCTGCGTCAGTGTTGTATGGTCTTCCGTCCGTATACCGTCCTTTCGTCCGTGACATACGGCCCCTTTGTCCGTAGTCCGTCTCTTTGTCCATGACATACGGTCCCCTTTTCCTTGGTCCGCCTCCTCGTCCATGACGTACGGTCCCCTCGTCTGTGGTCCGCCTCCTCGTCCATGACGTACCGCCTTTCCGTCCGTAGTCCATTTTCGGCTTCTCCTTATTTTTAACTCGGCCTTTCCTTACTTTGCACTTCTTGCACCGATTCTCTGATATTCTAATCATCTACCATCCTTTCCCCTTTGTTGGCTCAATGGTTCACGAACAATCTTCGGCTATTATTCATCCCGCGTCTAGGTAACTTTCTCCCCAAGTTACTCGGTCGTTTTCCCAAGTTTTTCTTTCTCCTCCTTCCCAATCCTCTCTGGTCCTTTTGGTCACGTTCTTTTCGTCCGCTACATATCCTTTGATACGGGTCACTACAGTCTCCCATATAACGCCTCATAAGGAGCCATGTCAACAATCGCCTGATAGCTGTGGTTGTAAGCAAACTTTACCAGGTTCAGGTGATCGGCCCAATGACAACCCCAGTCCAGCACACACCTCCTCAGCAACTCCTCCAGAGTCTGTATTGTCCTTTCTCACTGCCCATCTGTATGAGGATTATAAGTTGTACTCATGTGCACCTTAGTGCCCAACTCTGCCTGAAACACCCTCCAGAACGCTGAAGTGAACTTGGAATCCATGTATGACACTATGCTCACAGGCACACCGTGCAACATCACTATCTCCCTCACATACTTCTTAGTCAAGACTGCTGCTCCATCAGTCTTCTTAATAGCTAGAAAATGTGCAGATTTGGTCAGACGATCCACAATCACATAGATAGCATCCATAGTCTGTGATACAAGCAACTCAACCACGAAGTCCATCGTGATCATATCCCGCTTCCACTCTGGAATGGGTAAACTCTACAACAGGCCACTCGGCACCTTATGGTCAGCCTTCACTAGGTTGCACGTATCACACCTCTAGACCCAGCTAGCGACATCCCTCTTTATCCCGACCCAGTGATAATACCGTTTGATGTCATGGTATATTTTGGTCGCTCCATGATGAACAGAGAACTTGCTCGAATGAGCCTCTCTCAGAATCTCTTGCCTCAAACCCTTATCCTTAGGCAGACAAACCCGACCATGCACCTAGATAGTTTCATTAGCAAAGACCTGATACTCAGAACCCGCAGCCTTAGAGGTGTTCACCAGCCCCTCATCACCCTCCTGAGCCAACCGCACTCTACTCAGAAGATCCGCTCTGTCAGCTGCCTCCAGTCCCAATGGCTCTTGTAAAATAGCAAATAACCTCAAAATACTAATCTCACTCACCAGAGACTCCATGTCCTGCTCCTGAGCAGAAGCCGCTTGCTTCCTACTTAGAGCATCTGCCACCAAGTTAGCTTTACCGGAATGGTAAGCTATATCTAGATCATAATTTGCCACTAACTCCATCCATCGCCTCTGCCTCAAGTTCAGCTCGGGCTGAGTGAAGATATACTTCAGGCTCTTATGATCTATGTATACCTGCACCTTCCGCCATAAAGATAAGATACCCAAATCTTCAAAGCGAAAACTACAGCTGCCATCTCCAAGTCATGGGTAGGGTAATTGCCCTCATGCTTCCGCAATTGTCGTGTAGCATAGTTAATAAAATTTCCCTCATGCATCAGCACACACCCCAAACCAACTCTGTAAACATCTTTATACACCACATATGGCTAATCCTGCTCCGGCTAGGCTAATACTGGTGTACTCATCAACATCTACTTGAGGCTTGCAAAAGCCGTCTCACACTCTGGTGACCACACAAAGAAAACGTCATTTCCTATTAGCTTAGTCATCGGCTGTGCCATACTCGCTAAACCCCTCACAAACTTCCTGTAGTATCCTGCCAACCCGAGGAAACTCCTAATCTTTGTGGCGTTTTGCGGTCTAGGCCAATCCCTGATGGCCTGAATCTTCTCTGGGTCTACAACGACTCCTGCTGCATAAACAACGTGACCTATCTCCCTCTGCCAGAAACTGCACTTGCTTAGCTTAGCGAAAAGCTTCACTCCTACAACTTCCTCAGAACCGCTCTTAGATGGATTTCATGCTCCTCAGGACTCTTGCAATACACCAGGATGTCATCGATGAAGATGATGACAAACTCATCCAAAAACTCCTAGAACACGCTGTTCATCAACCTCATAAACGCAGCTGGTGCATTGGTCAAACCAAAGGGCATCACCGCAAACTCATAGTGCCCATACCTCATCATGAAAATCGTTCTTCCTGACGTCCAGCTCATCTATCGGAATCTAATGGTAATCGGACGTCAAGTCAATCTTGGAGAACCAAGTAGCACCCCTCAGCTGATCCAACAACTCATCAATCCGCGTGAGAGGGTACTTGTTCTTCCTAGTGACTCGGTTCAGACCCTGATAACCTATACAAGAGCAAAAACTTTCGTCCTTCTTTAGAACCATCCTACAAACACCAAATCCCAAAAATAAATAAGTGATCAGATCCATTTGACTGAACATTTAGTAACATATTTTCATCGATCATGAAGTGACACAAAAAACAACTTATACTGAATTTGGACAGTTCATCCGAGAGTAGCAGAAAGGATAGTAATGACCTAAGAATTATCAAAGACATAAGTTTCCAAATCTAGTAGAAAATTCATTGAAACCATTAGTAAAAGGACTATGACTTAGAATATTTGACATATAAAATAAAGTTGATTTAACTAAGATTGTGTAAAATAATTAAATCATTAGGAAAAATGTGACTTAATCATAGCGTATAAATGACTTATTATGTATTTATATCACTTATTTTTTTTGTTATAATAATTCAAAATCAAAATGAAATCTCAAACACTAAACAAAACAAACTAAATCGAACAAACAAATAGTCATGAAATATATTGCGGGTTAAAAAATTAATATAAATATTTAGCCACATAAATGGTCAAAAAATTTAGTTATTCCTCTATTTGCAAAACATCCAATATTTAACGAACAAATACAATTATAACTTATAACCAATTGTAAAAAGAGTTTATCATTTATTTCTTTAATAATTGTTACTATTGTTTTAGAAAGTTTAAATCTTTTTTATTTTTTAATTATGTAGGCAAGTGGATCTGTTACAAGGTTGCTGCTGTTGGAGTTGGTCGCAACATAGATATATGTTATGGTTTTTTTGTTTTTATTATTATTATTAAGTGTGCTCCCCAATTAATAGTATCTAATTATAGAAAGTTGGGTTTTGAAAGTTAGCCATTAATAAGATTTTGACATTTGTCAAGTTATCAATCTCAGATTTTGACATGTGTAAAAGTTAATATTTAAAAGAAGAAATTTGATTACAACAAAAAAAAAAAAAAAATTTAAAAAAAATTAATAATGTAAGAAGATAATTATCAAAAATAACAGAATTTATTAAAAAAATACAAAGTTTTTTAAAATAATTATAAGAAGATTATATATATATATATATCATAAAATTCAAAATTATAATATGATTTACTTATTTTTAATTTTAAGTTATTAATTCTACAATAAATAGAAAAAGGGATTAAGTGAAAGATACAGTTAATTATTAATTTTAAATTTTGTAAATACTCACTTCTATATAAGCATAGATCGTCTCATATTTAAATAATTTATTCAAAACTACTGCTTTCAACTTTGTTTAATTGGGAATTTTTTTTTTAATGGGAAGTTAAATTTTTCTTATTTTTTAAAACCAAAATTTTCTCCTAGTTTTTATTTTTCAGATGGGAATAATTTAGATTAATATGTTGACCCAAAAAAATATTAATATATGCGTTTTCTTTTTCTAATACTGTATTTTAAAGGTTATTGTAGTATTTTTTAGATTGTTTTATTTAATTTATATTTTTATCTTTGAATTATTTGGGATTCATATATTACCGTGCTTATAATTATCTATTGTTTTTTAATTATGTCAAATTAATTTTCTTCTAATTTCTCAACGGTTGGTCATAAACCCTTTTTTTGCAAACATAGTTTTTATCATTATTCATTCAATCCCAAAGGGAGATAACGATTAGAATCTCATCAACCTAATAGATAGATAAAATAGGCTAATCAAACACAAGCTTACAACAAACATAGATATATAGATTAGAAAAACATAAATCGTTGTTGATAGATCCATAGGATCTCAAAGACTGTGGCACCATGGTTTGTGGAAAGGTTTAAAAGAATTGATTTGGCCACATATGTCACCAAAATGCACTTATTTTTTAGGTCAAGTGTCCTGCGAGAACTTCATGATGGGTGACCTTCCTGGAAGTGATTGTCGGAACTGTGCAAGCGAGGACAAAACACAGAAAAATATTATTTGTAAGATCGGTAAACAAGTTTTTAAAGCCTCCCAGACTTAACAAACCGGCCATCGAATATGGGTGGATCCACAGGCCGGGAATAGATGTAGGGCCCACTTAGGAAAGTTGTCTCATGGACTGAGAGTGGACATGAGCTTGAGGCGTTACAGAGATAGAGGCTACATCATGATGTGTCGAATGAGCCTCTCTCAGAATCTCTTGCCTCATACCCTCATCCTTAGGCACACAAACCCGACCATGCATGTAACGCCCCCGAACCGTCCTAGGACCACGAAGGCCATCGGACAGCCACGGGACGCCACTTGCAAAATTGCGCCGAGGTGGTCCGGCCGAGGGACGGAAGCTGCAGACTTCCCGNAGGTCAAGTGTCCTGCGAGAACTTCATGATGGGTGACCTTCCTGGAAGTGATTGTCGGAACTGTGCAAGCGAGGACAAAACACAGAAAAATATTATTTGTAAGATCGGTAAACAAGTTTTTAAAGCCTCCCAGACTTAACAAACCGGCCATCGAATATGGGTGGATCCACAGGCCGGGAATAGATGTAGGGCCCACTTAGGAAAGTTGTCTCATGGACTGAGAGTGGACATGAGCTTGAGGCGTTACAGAGATAGAGGCTACATCATGATGTGTCGAATGAGCCTCTCTCAGAATCTCTTGCCTCATACCCTCATCCTTAGGCACACAAACCCGACCATGCATGTAACGCCCCCGAACCGTCCTAGGACCACGAAGGCCATCGGACAGCCACGGGACGCCACTTGCAAAATTGCGCCGAGGTGGTCCGGCCGAGGGACGGAAGCTGCAGACTTCCCGACCGATCCTCCCTAGCACAATCCCACCCGCAACCGAGGTTACTTAGGCTTTTCAACCCTCGCGGCCTGGTGCGTTGTGTTAGCCCGGACAAGGCCGAGTATCATTTGCAACTTGCCATGTTTTCCTGAAAACCGCATATATATTACTTTAGTAAAATAATTCATCACAAACAAATTATTAAAGCAATATATATTTAGATAGTCGGAAAAATATACATAACCATTTGTAAAATTATAGGGTTTTACAAGGAACACAAGAAAACCCTATCCGGTACCCTAAAGTTTGCTCCGGCTCTAGACTCACTTNCGAGGACAAAACACAGAAAAATATTATTTGTAAGATCGGTAAACAAGTTTTTAAAGCCTCCCAGACTTAACAAACCGGCCATCGAATATGGGTGGATCCACAGGCCGGGAATAGATGTAGGGCCCACTTAGGAAAGTTGTCTCATGGACTGAGAGTGGACATGAGCTTGAGGCGTTACAGAGATAGAGGCTACATCATGATGTGTCGAATGAGCCTCTCTCAGAATCTCTTGCCTCATACCCTCATCCTTAGGCACACAAACCCGACCATGCATGTAACGCCCCCGAACCGTCCTAGGACCACGAAGGCCATCGGACAGCCACGGGACGCCACTTGCAAAATTGCGCCGAGGTGGTCCGGCCGAGGGACGGAAGCTGCAGACTTCCCGACCGATCCTCCCTAGCACAATCCCACCCGCAACCGAGGTTACTTAGGCTTTTCAACCCTCGCGGCCTGGTGCGTTGTGTTAGCCCGGACAAGGCCGAGTATCATTTGCAACTTGCCATGTTTTCCTGAAAACCGCATATATATTACTTTAGTAAAATAATTCATCACAAACAAATTATTAAAGCAATATATATTTAGATAGTCGGAAAAATATACATAACCATTTGTAAAATTATAGGGTTTTACAAGGAACACAAGAAAACCCTATCCGGTACCCTAAAGTTTGCTCCGGCTCTAGACTCACTTAGGCTTCCCTGCAAAACCACAACAACTGAGACATGAGTAATCTAAGATTACTCAGTGAGCCTGGGTACCCCTTTTAATATCCTAAACAGGATTCTATTTCCCAACCCGACTACCCCAGTAAACAACGAAAACAAGCAAGTTAAACAAACTAGCAAGTTATCAAAGCAACGCAGCAAAAGCTATAGCGGAAGCAATCAAACAATCAAACATGCAAGAAGACTAGATCACTACGACACACTTCGAAAGATCTAGACTCGCTACTCACAACACAAGACGACTAAAGACCACTTTAGACTCTTGACTCATCTACACCACGCAAGGACAATCTAGAATAAACAAGGAACACTTGAACTATCCTAGACTCCTACACCAAACACCACATGCAAAGACGACTAGCCATAAACAAGGGACTCTTGATTACTCTAGACTCTTTACACCTAGGGCCCTTCGATAATCTGTTCCGTTCCACCTCCTTCTCCATGCCGAGACCACAAAGTTCTCCGGCATGATCCCACCTTTAACTACATCGTCATGTAGCGGTCACGCTAGTAGCTAGCCAGCCGTGACAATGTCTCCGCGCAAGTGATCGTGGGAACTCACGCGTGACATATACTTTTGGAACCAGAAATATCGACTCACTACTCTAGCTTACGACTCAAGAAACGAATTCGAGAGACTAAGCTAAAATCAACCTCACACGAATAATTCAAGCAACGATTAGTCAAGCATACAAGCATGAAATCAAGCGAGAATTAAACAAGCAATAATCAGACAAGGAGCAAGAATAAAATCAAGCAACTTGTGATTAATCTATACGCATGCACACCACATAAGCAACTTAAGCATAAATTATGCAACAAGTCCTAATACGCATGCAACCAAGTAGGATTTACCCATTTAAATCCTAAGTCCAAATTAACATGCAACCTAACCGATTTACTCATTTAAATCCCCAAGGTTTATTTAAGCATGTTCTAACCTCGATTAAAATTATGCAAAACAATGCAAAATACTTAATCTTCTCTTGTGCATGCAACCGGTTTTAACAAGAAATTATCAAGCAAAACTAGGTTCTATCACGCATGCAATTCTAACCAAATTTTAAGTCCCAATTACTTAAAATATAACCAATTCAACATGCAAGGTGATTCAAGTTAGATGTGTATCTACACATTTCACTAAGATGAATCCTACTAGGCATGCAATCAATTTAAACCAACACTACATGCATGCACCCTACATGCATTACCGCAGACTCACCTCTCGCGTATCGACGATGATTACACAGACTCACGGCACCACACGATCAGACGGTCTCCGCTTGACACTCCTCCGCTCCTTCAACCGTTCTCGTTCTCGGCTTACTTAGTCCAACCGCGTCTCTTTCTCAATAGCCTCTTCGCTAGAAGCTCCTTTCTCTTTGACAGCTTGATCTCGACACCACCTCCGTGTTTTCTCGATGATCACTTGATAACAACTCCGCTTCTTCGCCTAAGATTACTTCGGCAGCAACTCCTTCTTTTATGCGACTATCTCTCTCTCGGCGATCTCTCCTTTGTTTCTCTCTTAACTTTGAGAGAAAACAAAACTCTAAGTGTTTGAGTGTTTAGTGAGATGAGAGAAAATGAGAAACTTTGATAATGAGCTTCACTCCCTCTATTTATAGGCTCGAATTCTCCTCCTCTCCTTAGTGCAAATCGACATGTGTTTTCTCCTTTTCTTGTTTATGCGACAAGTGCCTCTCCATCCAATCAAAGCTCGCCAATTAGCTTCCTAATCCTTCTCTATTAGTGCATAAAACTCCTCCTCATTAGTGCATGTCTTCTCTTTTATTAGTGCATGTCGCTAATCTCCACATAATTTTATAAGGCAATTGTGTGACTTGGCTTAATGTGGTTCTCTTCTTCTCCTTAAGTCTTCTTGGTGAAAATTAGTGAGACTTGGCCACCTTAACACCACTTCTTCCTTAAACGCCTTGATTAAGCTTAATCTTCCACTATCTTCTTTAATCTTCTTAATTAAATTAATTCCCCCACTTATCTTGCTTCTTATTGGTCGTAATTTTGAGAAAATAATAAATTTTCCCAAAACACTCAATCCTTTGTCTATCACCTTTGACATTCCCCTCCAGCTCTTCTCATCTCCTTTGGACAGTTTTCTGGGTCGTCCGGCCGTTCCGTTCGGTACGCTCGGTAATCTCTCAGGCAATACGGACAGTATGCCTTGGTCCGTTCGGTCATTACATCTCGGGTGTTTTGACTGTGTGTCTCGACGATTCCTCTCGGGCCTTCGACAAATTTTCTCGGTACATGTTTCTTGGCAACATTTCTTGGCATTTTTCGGCCAACTCTTCCAATTCCTGCTCGGTCTTTGAGTCCTAGTCGTGCACTTGATTCCTCCGGTCTTGGCTCGGTCTTTATTTGACTAGCGAATATTTTCTCGGACTTCTTCTGGTCGTTCTTCTTGGTTTTACACCTTCTTTCTTTTCAAGTACTTTCCGGTCCATTTCTTTGATCTTTTATTTTGAGGTTTTTACCCTTGGTGAGGGTCATTACAATGCACCTAGATAGTTCCATTAGCAAAGACCTGATACTCAGAACCCGCAGCCTTAGAGGCGTTCACCAGCCCCTCATCACCCTCCTGAGCCAACCGCACTCTACTCAGAAGATCCGCTCTGTCAGCTGCCTCCAGTCCCAATGGCTCTTGTGAAATAGCAAATAACCTCAAAGTACTGATCTCACTCATTAGAGACTCCATGTCCTGCTCCTGAGCAGAAGCCGCTCGCTTCCTGCTTAGAGCATCTGCCACCAAGTTAGCTTTACCAGAATGGTAAGCAATATCCAGATTATAATTTGCCACTAACTCCATCCATCGCCTCTGCCTCAAGTTCAGCTTCTAAACCAAGTAGTTTGATTGTTGTTGACTCCAGTGCTTCTCATCATATGATAAGTAACTCAAGTCTGATAAACAACATAAAACCAGCTCTAAGAAATGTTATCATAGCTAATGGGGATCGAATACCAGTAAAAGGAGTAGGGGATTTGAAACTGTTTGACAAAACCTCAAAAGCTTTCTTTATGTCTACCTTTACATCAAACCTTCTATCGGTTAAAAGAGGCACTAATGATTTAAACTGCTACACCATCTTTGGTCCTAATAGTGTTCATTTTTAGGATATTGAGATTGGAAAGATTCTTGGAGAGGGGAATGCTAATGGAGATCTCTATGTCTTAGAGAACACTTCACCAAGTCCTTCTCCTTTGTTTAAATCCTGCTTTGCTTTTAGTTTAAATGCAGTGTGGCATGGTAGATAGGCCATCCTCACTCTCGAGCTCTTAATCTAATGTTGCCTAATGTTTCTTTTGACAATTCAAGTTGTGAGTCTTTATTCTTGGAAAACACTGCAAGTTTATTTTTCCTAAATCTACTACTATTTATGAGAATTGTTTTGACTTAGTACATTCAGATGTTTGGACATCACCATGCCTATCTAGAGACAATAACAAGTATTTTGTGACATTCATTGATGAAAAGTTAAAATATACTTGGATTACTTTGTTACCATCTAAGGATAGAGTGTATGATGCATTTGTTAACTTTCAAAACTAGGTTACTAACCACTTCAATGCCAAAATAAAGGTCCTAAGATCCGACAATGGAGGAGAATACACAGGTCACAAGATCAAGGAACATTTGGCCAAACATGGCATCCTAAACAAGTTGCCCATATACACCCCAACAAAATGGTGTAGCAGAGAGGAAAAATTGACACCTTATGGATGTTGCAAGATCGATGATGTTTCATACTAATGTCACCAAAAAAGTTTTGGGGTGATGCAGTAATGATAGCGTGTTATCTTATCATAGAACTCCAACAAAGATTCTTGATGATAGGTCTCCATTTGAGGTACTCAACAAAACCAAGCCATCTTTAGATCACTTACGTGTGTTCGGTTGTGTGTGCTTTGTGTTAGTACATGGGGAGCAAAGGAACAAACTCGATCCTAAGAGCACCAAATGCATGTTCATCGGCTACTCAACAACGCAGAAAGGTTATAAATATTATGATCCAACTACGGGTCGACTGCTTATCTCTCGAGATGTGAAATTCATCGAAGATGCAGGTTACTTTGACAAGAAAGATTGGAACAGTTTGAAGGATCTGTCTCACTCTCCAAATTACCGAGCATCAAGCTTGAAGTTCCTACTCGATCATATTGGACATTCTTCACACAAGACAAGTGATGGTCAAGCTACGTCTTCCATGGACAACGACGAACCACTGCAGACTATTTCTTATCCTCCTGGTGCTGAATCAATTAGAGATGCGACCAATCAAGAAGAACATTCTGAAGCTGTGGAGGATGATTTGTCAAGCAGAGAGACACCACTAACGATGAATATGGGATGTCTCCAGTAGAGGCACGACCTCCTCATCAAGCTCTTCGTAGAAGTGAGAGAGTCAAACCTCCATCACTCTACCTGGCGGGACAAAAACTTCTACTATAGCAGTCAAGCTATTGCTCATCCTATCCAAGCGGTATGTTCCCATGAGCTGCTACCCGAGGAATACCAAGCTTTCTTCGGTAAGATTGAGGTTCACTGGATTCCTCAAACCTACGATGAAGCTAAAGATCATGACGAATGGTTAGGAGCAGTCAAAGACGAGATAGGAGCCATGACTAAGAACCATATTTGGGATGAAGCTGATCTACCTAAAGGCAAAAAGGCGGTTAGCTCCAAATGGGTATTCACCATAAAGTACTTGAGCAATGGTGACATTGAACGCTACAAAGCTCGCCTTGTAGCTCGTGGGTTCACTCAGACATACGGGACGGACTACAAGGAGACATTTGCCCCAGTGGCGAAGTTACATACGGTTCGTGTGGTCCTTTTCCTGGCTACCATTTTTTTAGAGCAAAAAGACGAGAACAATTTCTCTCCACACATGAGGAGGGCAGAGCCGAGGTTCTCTCTATGGTGGAGAAGATTGGACGCAAGGTTATCTCCCCAAGAGAGGAAGGTGGAGGAGATTGGACGCAAGGTTATCTCCCCAAGAGAGGAAGGCGGAGCCAAGGTTCTCTCCACGGTGAAGGAGGTTGGACGCAAGGTTCTCTCCATAAGGGATGAGGGCGGAGCCGAGGTTTTGCTCCATGGTGGTCATACATTATTGTGATGATACATCATTGATTAGCATATTATGTAATATATTTTTTATTCAAAATGATTTTTTTGAGCCAGCAATAACAATTTTAGTAATTAAAAAACTATGCAGAAGTGAAAGTGAAATAGTTGGCTTAATGTGTTTATATAGACATTTTCTAGGTGGTGATAAAGAATATATATATTTGTAACATAAAGTATATTTAGGTGTAAAAAAATACACTTGAAATAGTAACATACATAAAAGATTTGTAAATGGATATAAACTAGTGTATTATAACAAAAATAAAAATTTAAAATAACGTATAATAAATTTTAATATATTTTTATTAAATTAAATTTAATTTATAAAACTTTAAACCTGGGTCCTCTCATCTAGAATATGATAATTTTGGGATAAATGGTATTTTTAATGACTCGATTTTACTAACTAGTTTCAGTAGTAGCAGCAGATTTGGTAATAATCTAGTAAAAAAATTTGGACATCGATTATAATAATAAAGAGATATAAAAAGAAAAAAGAAAAAAGACAATAGTATTAGACTTTAATAAAAATATATCTGCGGGTAGTAAAGCAACAATCTGGATAAGTGCGGCCAGGAGGTTCGTTTAATAATCCCAATACGTTGTCGTGTGTCCACCCACTATTAAAGAAGTGAGCTACCGAAGGGATTTCTATTCTAGGGTTTTCCGCTTGCCTCTTCCTCCTTACTTCTCGAGATCTCTTCTCTTCGATATTCTCTATTCTTCTTTGTTTCTTGAGGTCTCAGCATGCTCTTACTGTTTGAATCGTCAGAGGGATTTGCCCTCTTCAGAGTGGTCGATGAAGGAATCGTGGCGGCTGCTGCTGACGTTGTGGAAATAGGTAGACTGTTCGAGTCTCCGGAGTCAGCAAGACAGGTCTGATTTAAATGCCTAGTGTTTGGTTTCTAATTTTTTATTTTGTTTAGTTTTTAGTTTCTCTTACACCAAATATTTGGTGTACGCAGGTGGTCAGGCGAGTAGCTATTCTTAAGTTTGACGGCCAATTGGAAGCTCTCGGTGAGCTGGCTGCTTTGAGGCGCGGAGAACCGAGCGAAGAGCTTGTTGTTTTCTTAGAAGATAACTGTCTAGATGGTCGTGAATTATTAGGTGTGTCTGATCAAAGGCTTGGAGTTCAGATCAACATATTGCTGGTTTGTTATTACACCTTTTTTTTTTTTTTTTTT
>NC_025696.1:27514873-27545091 GCF_000633955.1 Camelina sativa
AGTCTCTGTAGTGTTTGTCTCCTCTAATGGAGGTTCTCAACTCAATACAGCCGCAAATCAAATGTGTTCACAACGTAGCTGTATTGGAGCTTCTTAGAGGTGTTAGAAGTCAGTTCACAGCACTCATGGGTGGCGTATTCTTGGCTCCTCCGAGGTTGGATTTGGCTCACAAACTTGCTACGCAGACACTGGAGATTGATACTAACAGGGTATCGTTGGCAATTTAATTGTCTGACATTCAACTTATCCCGTGTGTGTTTGTTTTGCATCTCCTAACTATTTAGTTTATTATTTTTTTCAGGATGATTCCACTATTATCACAAGTATTCGTTTCTACGACAATCTTGACAAAGATATCAACATGTATGCTATGAGGGTTAGAGAATGGTATGCATTGCATTTTCCCGAGCTTTCTCAGATCATACCAGACAATCTCTTATATGTTAGAGTTGTCAGGCTCATGGGAAACAAGGCTGGGGCCGCTGCTTTAGACTTCTCTGCGGTAAACTCTCATATTATTAAACCTTGTAGTAGAGACTTCAACTTACAAAAAAAAACGCCCTGATTTTTTGATCTCATCCTTTCATTGCAGTTCCTACCAGAGGAGACTGAGATGGATCTGAAGACAGCAGCTATCAATTCAATTGGACCTGATTTCGATGACATCGACTTGCAGATGATCCGGGGTCTCTGTGATCAGGCTATGTCTGTTCATGACAGCAGAACTGCGCTTCGGGATCACCTGCAGGACAGATTGAACGTTGTTGCTCCCAATCTGACTGCTCTAGTTGGAGTGACGGTTGCTGCCCGGCTAATTTCTTGTGTAGGTGGTTTATGGAACCTCTCCTTGCTGCCTGCGAGCTCACTTGAGAGACTCGGAGCCAAAGCAGCCGATCCCATGTGTGGTTATATTTACAGCTCACCTATCGTTGAAACCCCAAATCTTAACAAGCTGAGGCTATCTCGATCATTGGCTGCTAAATGTGCTCTTGCCATTAGGATTGATCTTTTTGGTGCTGGCCAAAATAACAATATGGGACTCCACTACGCAGTTTACCTCCGTCAACTTAGGATGCGACACCTTCGTACACTCTACGGCCATCAATCAAGATAACTTCGTGCAGACCCCGTGTGTTCATCTCCTCTAGCGAATGGTTATTTCTTTCCTTCTAACCTCTCTTATACATTACATGCTTGCTTTACAATTTTGATTTCTAACATTGTATTATTTCATTTTTCCTTGTAAAGTTCTTGGAGTCAACTTGCAAGGTCGTTGAAGTTAATGAGAGATCCAAGTATACCAAAAAGGCCATCATCCAAGAATCAAAACCAAACTGTTTCCTATGCTTGCCTTCTATCTTTTTTTTGAACTTTGATCTCTGATGACACTTTTATGGAACTTGTATTTGTCTACTTTGAACTTGCCTATTCTGACAGTTTCAAGTTTAGTGTGTTAGATGTTTTAAGCTTAATGTCGGATTCCAGGTTTTCTTTTTTTTTTTTTTTTGTATATTTTATGGCATTTGGCTACATTTTCTAACCGAACCAAACGATACCTCTTGCGATTCTACACCTATTCTGTCGTTATACGTCTCACTCGTGTTCTTGCTTATCTCTGAGACAACCTCAGTGTTACTGCAGAAGTCATTGTACGTTTCCCCTTTTTTTTTTTTTTCTTTGTTTGTTTGGTCAAACCCATAGTTTCGCCTGCTTAAAAACAGAGGAGATGAAGACTTCCAAATTACAAGAAACCATGGTAATAATGAAAACCGCCAGAGCTAAAAATGATGAAACGGAATCGATAAGCCGTAACACAGATGAAGATACGTCATTATCCGTAATAGGAAGCTTTTCATAAATAAGCTGATTTAAACGAGAAGAGAAACTTTAAAATTCTTCTTGTAAAAAAAAAAAACAAAAAAAAAAAAGAGCAGAATATTAATTAACAGACCTGTTTTCCATTTGTCCCCATCACGGTGGATGAGAGAATCTTCCCTATTTTGAAAACCATTTTGTCGATGTGGGACAATTTTCATTCTCACTTACTAAAACTAATTCAATGGGCCTAGATTATGTAAACCTTATTGGGCCTGGTTTCAGTTCGTAAGACGCTAACGACGCCGTTCTTGTTGCTCCCCGCACGGCCTGTGAGGAGGAGGAACCAAGATTTGGCTGGCGCAAGCGTAAAGCTCAAGACAAAATGCTGAGGTTCTGATTATCGAAGAGTGGTCTTCTTCAGGATAACGGAACCATTCGTCATAAGAGAAACAAATATTAATGGTACAAGCTTGTGTAGGTTCTTTTAAGATGCAATTGTATGTTGATCTTCATCCTTTGACAAACACTACACCTTACACACTGGTGCAGAGTATGTCAGTGGCTAAGGCTTTGGTACTGTTCCGGTCAGTGGGTCTCAGACATTTGTTGATTCCCAAGACTCAAGCTTCAGTAGTGAGTTTGCTCACTTTTTTTGTACACGATTCAATATCTTTTCTTGACGGTTAATCACAATGTGTCTCGTATTCTTGCAGATGTCACCTGTGATAGGGATCTTAACAAGGCAAGATCTAAGGGCTTATAACATTCTACAAGGCAAGATCTAAGGGCTTATAACATTCCCATTATCAGTTCAAATGAAGAATACAGAACAAAACTTTGACGCTTGGGAGAAGTTACATGTTTTGAGTTTGGTTCTCATCAGATTCTGAGGGGTATGAATTTGAAGATATCACATTAAAGCAAGGATTTTGAAATTAAATTTAGTGAATTTAAATTTTTGAGTCATTTACAAACGAGAACTCTCTTTTTAACTCTTTGTCAACCACCAATCTATGTACAAATGACTAAACTTTTGGGCCAGCAGCTAAACTCCATACACGCATATTCCCACCTTTGTCTCCACTGAATAGCAATCCTCCGGGACCAACTGTGAGTGTGCTGATCGTGTGCGTAGAGAACATTTTTCCTCTTTCTTCAAAACTGTGTATAACCCAAAAGATACAGAAATAATTAGTGATAAAGTTGATTAAAGATTAAAGAGTACAATGCAATTATAACATTGTTACGCTTCAATTACGATGGTAGGCCGTAGATGCCAACAGTTCCATTTTGGTAAGAGCAGAATATGATCGGTTTGGCCTCTGCATCGTGCATCCCACAAAGAGCATGAACAACACTCTGTTTCAAACAATCAGATATGCTTTTTTTTGTTAAAACCAAGTGTTGTTTTTATGAAGAATGGCGTAAGTGAAAACAAATCTTTACCTGTTCTTGTCTGCGTGTATGAGTAACTAACTTTCAAAACATCATTTTCAGAACAAGCCCAAACTTTTATGGTCCCATCCAAGGAAGACGATATCAGACACTTGTCCCAACATAAGAGTGACGTGACAGTGTCGGTATGTTGTTTCAGGGTCGTTATACATTGCAGGGTGTTGAGATCCCACACCTGGCGAATCACAGGAAACATAATTGATTGGAATGTTCATTCGAAATATGTTTAAACCTGAAATCAATTAGTGGCAGCCAGATTCTTACCTTTATTGTTCTATCGACCGAACCAGAGTATAGTAGTTGACCTCCAACAACAAAACAAGTGACTTCACCACTGTCAGTGATGTCCCTCGAGAGATGTGAGGTATTTGAAAGGATCAGACTCAGAGTCCGTAGCTTTCCAGACTGATATGCTGCCAGACTGCACTTCCAAAATAAATAAAAAAGAACACAATTTAGAATCATCAAATCAAAGAAGCAGAGAACTAACACATGTGTACAGAGATAGAGAGCAAGTTATAATGCTTACACTTGTTCTAGCAAAAAGCATTCCTTTAGCAACAGTCATTGCATGCACCTGACCAACCACCCCGTCAAGATGCAAATCTTTACTGGTTTGAACATTAAAAGCCTGCAGGATTGTATAAACAAAAACGTAAACACCATAACCAACATAGAATTAAGATAATAGAAAGCATATTTGAGTCAAGAGACGGTTTAAGCTAACCTTTACAGCGTTTTGCAAGCCAAGGAAAAACCATGGGCCTTCACTGATTAGAGATTGATGGTATGTACACACTGACCAGTATGGCAGTCCCAAATTCGCAATGTACCATCGCTACTGACTGAAAAGAGTTTATCTGAACCCTCAGGGAGGGCGATCCCCTTTATAGCCTTCTTGTGTCCTTCAAGAGCAGCTACCATGGCCAAACCAGGGAAACAAGACCAAGAGTGTAAGAACTGGCACTGATCACCCCTCTTGCAGTTTCCAGCTTTCCAATACTTGCATACACTCTTTTTGGGACTGCTGTTAGCTCTCGACACCGGACCTCTGGTGTCTGAAACAGATGAGCTTCTTGGCCCATACGCAGCATTCTTTCTCGGCTGATTTCGCACAACAGAACATCCTTTGCCGAAAACTGGTGGCTTTGTTGACCCATTGGCTTCATACTTCCTTGGCCTGTTGCCCTCTGGAGATTTGTACTCTTTAGAGGTCCAAACCAGATTCCTCGACACCTTATTTGGACTTTTCCTCATTGTATTGTCATATGGAGCGTAAGGTCTTCTGGAAACTACATCTGCTGCGAAATCCTGCTGTCTCTTGACTCCAAAATTCCTTCCCTGTGAGAATCTCCTAGGCGCCTCGTAATTCATACTAAAACATTGAGAAAATACCAACTTTAGAAGACTGAACCACAGAGTCGAATACTGTTGCTTCATCCATGATGATCCATAAATAAAATTTCAGAAAGGTAACAAGTCCAGAAGCAAGGAGTCTCTGAATTCCCCAATCGTTAGAAGTAAGAAGAGAATCAAAAGCACCAATCCTCTGACTGTGACCCCAAATTCAATCCAGGTAGCATAGAGCACCACGTCCAAAGGAAAAAAAAAGCAACTAAATATCTAATTTCAATCACACCATTCAGAACTCTAAACCTAAACTCTGAAGCTCAGAAGATTCAAATAAATCTTTACAGAGGACCATCTCAAAGGATGGAACAAGAACATATACAGTTCTCTAATAAAAATAACAACAGTAAGAAGGAGAAATCAGAGTAGCTAAACAGAGCAGAATTTCCAGGTCCCGTATTCAAAGACATATAATAAAGCCACACTTAACTAAGTAGATGAACTTATGCTGACCAATCCTACAGTATAAATAGAAACGAGGACTAACCTGTTCAAGCACAGAATTAAAATCCCTACCCCTCTCGACTATGTCACGCCTGATTCTGCGAGCAAGCCTTACATCAGCATCTGAAACCATTTAATAGTTTAAGATGACTATAAAAATGTGAAATAGATTCCAATTTGACTAATTCAATAGCTTAAAAAATTATAAGCATTTGTTCTATACTCAGTGGATGATATAAATGGTCAAAGTGAAAGAACCTATAAAGGCATCAGCTACAGAACAGGAGATGGAAAACATTGATTACAATATCATATCCCAGTATACAAAACTAATAAGTAAAAAGGATGTCAAAAGAGTGAAAGACGATGAGTACCGCAGGATATATGCGGGGAAGCGAAAAGACATAGCAGTTGATTGAACTGATTAACTGAAGATAAAGTTGGTCATTACCTGTGTCAACAAATATCTTCATATTCATCAGATTCCGCACTCGTGAGTCATGGAAGAATAGAATCCCTTCCAAAAGTATAACATCAGAAGCAACAGAGGGTGGTTCCAACAGATATTAATATGATAAATAAATGATTGTCAGCAACTGCAACACAGGAATAAAGTCGAAGAGGTGCTAACAAGCATGATTAAAATGGGGCATAGTAATGGGAGACGCGGCTTTAGACAATAAACCACATTAATGGTCTTGGAAACAAAAGTATATGCACCTGACGAAAAGTATCAGATCTACGTTGATGGGTCTTAAAGGAGTTTTCTTCTCAGAAGTCCCTAAATCTCATTTGACAATCTCAAAACTCCCTACTCGAAAAACAATTTCTTTTAGAATTATTTTTAATTCAAAAAATATGTCTATTACCTTACTACCCTAACACAAACAGAATTATTACATTTATTACCTGGGTTTTATCCACCCACCCAATATCTATTGGATCTAACCCACAAACATAGAATAATTATAACTTCAAAAAAAACAAGGATCAAAGAAAGAGAGAACATACCTGAAATGTTGACTGGATGACGTACACATTTGGGTAGATTTTGCAGAGATCATGCTGCCCAAGTTTTGTGTGGATATGTTGCGTAATCAAATCGACTGCAACGTGATTATCACCTCCTCGAGGTATGATTACAAAACATCCTCAGAAAAAAGTTGAACACATGGGAAGCTCAGAAGATTCAAATAAATCTTTACAGAGGACCATCTCAAAGGATGGAACAAGAACATATACAGTTCTCTAATAAGAATAACAACAGTAAGAAGGAGAAATCAGAGTAGCTAAACAGAGCAGAATTTCCAGGTCCCGTATTCAAAGACATATAATAAAGCCACACTTAACTAAGTAGATGAACTTATGCTGACCAATCCTACAGTATAAATAGAAACGAGGACTAACCTGTTCAAGCACAGAATTAAAATCCCTACCCCTCTCGACTATGTCACGCCTGATTCTGCGAGCAAGCCTTACATCAGCATCTGAAACCATTTAATAGTTTAAGATGACTATAAAAATGTGAAATAGATTCCAATTTGACTAATTCAATAGCTTAAAAAATTATAAGCATTTGTTCTATACTCAGTGGATGATATAAATGGTCAAAGTGAAAGAACCTATAAAGGCATCAGCTACAGAACAGGAGATGGAAAACATTGATTACAATATCATATCCCAGTATACAAAACTAATAAGTAAAAAGGATGTCAAAAGAGTGAAAGACGATGAGTACCGCAGGATATATGCGGGGAAGCGAAAAGACATAGCAGTTGATTGAACTGATTAACTGAAGATAAAGTTGGTCATTACCTGTGTCAACAAATATCTTCATATTCATCAGATTCCGCACTCGTGAGTCATGGAAGAATAGAATCCCTTCCAAAAGTATAACATCAGAAGCAACAGAGGGTGGTTCCAACAGATATTAATATGATAAATAAATGATTGTCAGCAACTGCAACACAGGAATAAAGTCGAAGAGGTGCTAACAAGCATGATTAAAATGGGGCATAGTAATGGGAGACGCGGCTTTAGACAATAAACCACATTAATGGTCTTGGAAACAAAAGTATATGCACCTGACGAAAAGTATCAGATCTACGTTGATGGGTCTTAAAGTCGTAGATTGGAAGAAAGTAAATTATGTGAATCTCAGCCAAAACAATACAGAAGAAAGTGGAACATTGAGAACAAGATTGAAGTAAAGAATCAAACCTGATTAACTAGAACAACACGATGGTCATGAAGTTGCTGAATTATCATATCACAGACCGTAGTTTTAACAGAAGCCGTACCACCAGTAACCCCTTTCAAATGGCAAAATCAAACAAAGACGTCAAAAACAAAAAGAACTGAAATTTATGCGAATTTATACAACTTGTGAAAGCACAAAATGCTACCATAGACAAAGGATCAAAACCCTAGATTTTAAAACGAAAGCAGAAACTCCCAAAATCAAGAGAGTTCGATAAAAACCTAAACAACGGGGGTTGAGAACGAAACGAGGGTTGAGAAATCACCGATAATGAAGGGCTGTTTGGGAGCGTCGGAAGCAGGATAAGAAGAGGAAGAAACAACTGATCGGAGGTGAGAAAAGTGAAGAGAGGACGGTGGAATTGGGTTAAGAAGAAGAGTGAAGGCCATCTGAAACGAAGACCGGAGAAGTGAGGCCCTGATGCCTTCTCCATCGCGTAGTCTATGGAAGAAGAATCCTCCGGCATTGAACTCCGATGAATCGATGGTTGCAGAGTTTGGAATTTTATGATTTTCTTTTTTTTCTTTTTTGTTTCCGGCGAAGAACAAAAGCGTTCGTGCCGTAGTGAAGACACTGGCAAGTAACGAATCTGTCCAACGCAAATATCAAAAAAACCTTCGTCTCCTCTCTTCACTCACTCCCTCTGACTAAACTGATATTTTCATTTACAATAATGTTTTTGGACTTTATATTTACAGTTTTCAGCAATAAATTTTACTATATTAAATGGTGTGTTAATTTAATATAAGCATCTTAGGAGAGATATTAAGCTAATTTAATAAATTTTACTTTGGGGAAAATAATAATAAAAAAAAAAAATCAGAATTTAACTCAAAAGTTGTACTTAATATACCACTAGTAATTGACCCGCGCTACGCGCGGAAGTTAGATGAAGGTGTATTTGGGGGTTTTGTTGTGTATATTATTTTTTAGTTATGTAAATTTATTTTTATGTCTGTTTTTGTATTTGATTTGGGTGCTTATGTTGTTTGTTGGATATTTAATAAATAGGTTTTATAGTAAGTATAATTTAGTGTGTTTTTTCTTTTCAAAATTTGAGATCATCTTTTGTGTTCTTAAAATATTTTTTGAGAATTTGTTAGAAATGCCCTTTTTGGCATACCCCTTTTCAAAATTGTCCCTTTTTTTGAACATTTTCATTTTTGCTCTTTTTTACACAATTACACTATGTTAAATTAATTTTTAGAATCTGTTTTTTTAGGTTTGGGTTCCCAATTTACATTTAGGATATAGTTTTAAGGGATATGGTTTAGTATTTGGAGTTTAGGGTTTATAATTTTGTCATTTTATTTATTAAAAAGGGGTATTTTTGAAAATGGTCATTTTAGCTTTCTTGCTTACTTTTTTTTTTGCATTAAGTATAATCTACTGTGTAGTTTTACATTTTTGTTTTATATTAGTTGTGTTTATTTTAAAATTTGGTTTTATTTTTCAGTTATTTAAATTGCATATTTGTAGATTATGATGTATAAGTTGATTTCTGGATGTAATTGTTTCTTTTTCCATTGTTTTTTTTCCTGTTTTCCGTTTGTTTTTTTTTTTTGTGATTGTGTTACAAAGTTTGTAAGTTAGTAATTTTTTATAAGGTTTTTAATTTACTTACATTCGCGTGTTTATATATATATATATATCCGTTTAGGCCTTTAAAGGTAGTGGTGTTTTGGGTTTAGAAGATTTGAGGATGTATTTGTCATTTTCGGAAATAGCCAGTGTCTTGTAGTTGTGTTTTTTTTTCTTTGCCGTATATCGGTTGTTGGACGGAATGGTGTTTATCAATATTTCGATCTAAAGGATAGTAGTAGGATTGTAGATCATATTTTGATCGGCGTTCTCCGTTTTGAAGCATTCATTGTGTCGATACAGAAAACTTTAATTTTTTTGGCGCCTTTGGGAAGGTTTTGTCTTGCCTTCAAATCGGTGGTGGATAATTGGTGCTCTCCTGGTTAGTTCGTTGACCGTCATTCTCTAATTAAGTAATCGACTCTTTTAAGAAGGTTGTTGTAATTTTAGTTTCATTAGGACCATCTCAGTATTTGGCTGGATTTACTCTATTTTCTGATTTGCTCTTTTTAAAATTTTTCGTTTTTGTGGATTTCTGTTTGCGTATGTATTGATTCTGAAATACTAATGGTTATGCTGTTTTTTGCTACTTTTTGGGAGCCTTGGCTTTGGCTCGATTTCATTTACTAATCTTTTTTTAGCATCTCTTTTGTGGTTTGTTAGTGTCTGCATCTCTTACCTTTTCTTTTTAGTTTGGTGATAGATGTGTCAACAGGTGCCAAATTAGGTTTACTTTGTTTTAGTTTCGTTACCTTCATCCTGTTTTCTTTTTTCTTGATTCCCCTATTTTGGTCGGTCTTCCCTTATATACTTTTTCGACTTTGCTTTTGTTTACTGTATTTTTCTTTGATGTTGTTCTTCGTGCATACCAATTTTATATCTTATAGGTAAACACCATTTTGCTAATATCTTTATCCTCGTGTTCATAGTTGTTCGTAATATCTGTTGACTTATGTTGGCATGCTGCGCTATTGTTTTTAATAAGTTGTTTCCTTTTTTGTTGTATTTTCAATTGTTTGAGATTACATCGACATAATTTGAATAAAGAACTTGTAAAGAACTCTTACATTAGAAATATAGGTCATTATTAAAGGATGATAACATTCATAAACCATATTGTCGATCGTTTAGCTAAAAAAAAAGACAAATTTGACCATTTATTTGTAGTAGTAGCAATGAGGGCATCTATTTTCCATGTCAGTGATGCTACATATGATGGTTGGTTGAACTTCTCTCAATGTAGTGAAGTAGCATTGTAGTTTTTGCACATTGATTTTGTGTAAGGATTTCTTGTTATTTTTCCAGCATTGATCACCCTTTGCTTTGTTTTCTTTCCAGCCTAGTTTATCCAGCCACAATTGGCCTTCCTCAGTGTCACCCCTACACAACTTCACAATCCCGTAAAGGTAAATACCGTTTGCATAATTACCTTCTGCTGCTTTTTTCAAGTGTTCCAACCCTCTGATGTAGTGTGCCTCCACATTTCCACTTGCAATGCATTTTTCCATTAGATCTCAGTACTTGCTTATTGCTTCTAGTGGATGCATTTCTAGTGGTCTTAGGTTGATATTGTAAACTCGATGATCTTGGGCTGCCTTTGCAAGGTCTGGTGATGCTANTTTTTTGTTGTATTTTCAATTGTTTGAGATTACATCGACATAATTTGAATAAAGAACTTGTAAAGAACTCTTACATTAGAAATATAGGTCATTATTAAAGGATGATAACATTCATAAACCATATTGTCGATCGTTTAGCTAAAAAAAAAGACAAATTTGACCATTTATTTGTAGTAGTAGCAATGAGGGCATCTATTTTCCATGTCAGTGATGCTACATATGATGGTTGGTTGAACTTCTCTCAATGTAGTGAAGTAGCATTGTAGTTTTTGCACATTGATTTTGTGTAAGGATTTCTTGTTATTTTTCCAGCATTGATCACCCTTTGCTTTGTTTTCTTTCCAGCCTAGTTTATCCAGCCACAATTGGCCTTCCTCAGTGTCACCCCTACACAACTTCACAATCCCGTAAAGGTAAATACCGTTTGCATAATTACCTTCTGCTGCTTTTTTCAAGTGTTCCAACCCTCTGATGTAGTGTGCCTCCACATTTCCACTTGCAATGCATTTTTCCATTAGATCTCAGTACTTGCTTATTGCTTCTAGTGGATGCATTTCTAGTGGTCTTAGGTTGATATTGTAAACTCGATGATCTTGGGCTGCCTTTGCAAGGTCTGGTGATGCTAGCATAATATGCCTGACCGTTTTTTGTGAAATCCGAGCAGCTCTTGAGATGATATTTCCGAGCACGTCATTTGGTAGTTCGTCAAGTGAGTATGGTGTGTTTCGTTGCATTTTTCGGAAGTTGGAGAGTATATTTTGCTACTATTTTTNAAAAAGACAAATTTGACCATTTATTTGTAGTAGTAGCAATGAGGGCATCTATTTTCCATGTCAGTGATGCTACATATGATGGTTGGTTGAACTTCTCTCAATGTAGTGAAGTAGCATTGTAGTTTTTGCACATTGATTTTGTGTAAGGATTTCTTGTTATTTTTCCAGCATTGATCACCCTTTGCTTTGTTTTCTTTCCAGCCTAGTTTATCCAGCCACAATTGGCCTTCCTCAGTGTCACCCCTACACAACTTCACAATCCCGTAAAGGTAAATACCGTTTGCATAATTACCTTCTGCTGCTTTTTTCAAGTGTTCCAACCCTCTGATGTAGTGTGCCTCCACATTTCCACTTGCAATGCATTTTTCCATTAGATCTCAGTACTTGCTTATTGCTTCTAGTGGATGCATTTCTAGTGGTCTTAGGTTGATATTGTAAACTCGATGATCTTGGGCTGCCTTTGCAAGGTCTGGTGATGCTAGCATAATATGCCTGACCGTTTTTTGTGAAATCCGAGCAGCTCTTGAGATGATATTTCCGAGCACGTCATTTGGTAGTTCGTCAAGTGAGTATGGTGTGTTTCGTTGCATTTTTCGGAAGTTGGAGAGTATATTTTGCTACTATTTTTTCTTCCGTCCTTTATAGAGTCGACGTTTGTTGCAGTTACGTTTGTGTGTGTTAAAAATATTAATGTCGACCTGCCACTATTTGGTTTAATTGGGACCTTTGATATTGACGTCGTTATGAGTTATGCTCGTTACCTTCTTAATCATTAATTTAGGACTTCATTGTATGAGTTATTTGGTTTAGTGGGGTTTGATTTTAATTTTTCGTCCTTTTATATTTTCTAACATTTTAAAATTATGGACATTATAACTTTTAAAAGGATATTACAATGGGAATACATATGTCCTACAGGGAATACAATTTGTTATTTATATTTTTGATAAATAAGAAGTGTGGTTGAATTATTTTTCTAGATTGGTATAAACAATTTTTTGACCTCATTTAATTTTTAGTCTATTCTTTGTTTCCTCTGCTGTCCGTGCGTTTCTATTTGAGTGTCCGACCCCTTTTATTCTTTATAAATATTTTCCTTTTATTTGTTTAATGTGTGTTCTGCGTTTTTCTAGTTTTTTTTTGCTTAATTTGTGTTGGAAATATTTTTCCTTTTAAGTCGGTAATTAATTTTGGACTTTAAATTTGGAGTATATTCTTTTCTCAAAAAGGACTTTATTTTAGATATATTTGCGGTTGAAATTAAACTCACTTTCTTACTTTAAATTTCTTTTTTAAAGGGTGTTTTATTTAATTAAACGTAATGGGAAAATTATTTTTGTGTAAATTTAATTAAACGTAATGGGTAAATTTTTGTGTAAATTTTTAAAGGGTGTTTTATTTAATTAAACGTAATGGGTAAATTTTTTACATTCTCCGGTGAGTTTTGAGAACCTTGTCAAGTAACTAAGGATTTGCAAACCGGACATGCTTTACTCCATCCTAGCCACGGATCAATACACTGCAGAATTATAAACAATTGTTGATTTTTCGAATTTCTCATCTTATAAGGGGGTTTTGATTCAAATCAGTAAGAAACCTTACATCTTTATGGAATTTGTGCAAACAGGGGAGATGACGTATGGTGTCTCTGATCGTCGGTGTTTCCAGACAAATAACACAAGTTTCTTCAAACTTATAAGTCTGCATATTATTACCCACATGTAATACCAAAGAGAAAGCTTTTTAGTAAACAAGATTTCGATATGAAAAAACTGTGTTGTACAAGTGAACCTTTTAGCTTACCTGAACTGTAGACTCTGGTAAGTCGTTAATGCGTTGAGTAGAAGCGCCACCATGTCGATAGTTTTTTTCATCAAGAGCTAGCAGCATTTCGTAATCATCTCTGCATCAAAAATGGTTTAAACGATCAAGCTTCATATATCGAAGAATCATAGTAAAATAAGGAGACAAATATACAAGATACCATACTCGTTAAAGTCACGATCCATATGAAGAAGATTCCTATTGTTAATATCATTCTCTAGTCCCTCCAAAAAATCCAATCTCTGCTACATTTAAAAGGGGTAAAGGATTATTAGCTTTGATACTTAATAAAACATCAGCGACATTAGGGATATAAACATGGTTAAAAGAGTACCTCGTCAAAGCTCATATCATTTGAAAAACTGATATTCATAGCTCCGTCTAAAAAACCAGGTGCACGACCTAAACGACGACCTCGACCCCGAGGTGGTGCTCTAACATTGATCGACCCGACGATCTCTATCTCTCAAATCTCAATCACACGAAAGCTTTGTCATAACGGTAAAAGGCACTATATAGCTAAGCTGAAGATTTTGATATCGAGAAGATGGCAAAGAAAATTCCACTTGGCGATTTGTAAGTGGTTAAAAGGTTGAGAAACACATACCACTATATCAGTTACAACTTACAAGTTGGAGATGCAAACAATAGATATATGAATGAAATGCATACATGGAAGATTTTATATCTAAATAGTTTTCTACATTTAGTTTTGGATTTACAGTTCCATGTTTGATTTGCTATAATGTTTGTTACAAATTCAGCTTTTTATATTGACGAACAGTTTCTTACTGCATCTTAGAAATTTACTCTAAAACCAAATACTATTTTGTCATTCTTATTTCTTATGTTTCAATTCCATAATCATCTTTTCGACTCATCATTCTTTGACTTGTTCTTTGCTCACGCTAAATAAAGATTAATTCAAACCTGATTACAAAAATTCACGTTAAATCTCACGAAACCTGGATTTAGCATATCCACACTATAGTGAGACTAATAAGGTACATTAAATTTGGTTGGTAATAAAGTTTAGATGAGAAGCGAACAGTGTCTCCACTTTACAGAACGTAAACATACGCATCAGATCTTCTACAAGCTTTTATTCGATCATAACGTAAACATACGCATAGGATTATAATCACTAATGCATAAATATTGTCCACAATGTGATCCACAACCTACACATTCAATCCCTCCTTCAATTCGATCATACCTGTACGTAAAGCTCTCTTGTATAATACCTTAATATTTTTACTCCTAATGATATGTTTCAAATATTTTTGGCTGTCAAACTATATTTTTTTTGTTACTTTAACTTGTTATTCAAACACCACTGTACAAACAAAACTTTTTAATCAGTGCCGACCACCACGATCTAAACATGACAACATTGACAAGACAGACAAGATTTCCCTGCTTCACTAAATCTCACACATACAACTAACCACAAAACTTAAAATAACAATATTAAATTATCAAAAAATATATATATAATATATGTGCAGTATAGTACTGTAACAAATAGCATGTCAAAAGATAAATGGAAGTACAACGTGTGGCATAGTGTTTACTCTCTTACATACAAAGAGTAATACATTTTAAGGCAATGGAGACAGCATTTCCGTCAGTTTGCAAGTATCGGGTTCCTTTCTTCATCGATATCTATCGCAAGGACACGGTCTGGGTCCGAGCCGCTTGGTCCTTCCGTGTAAAGAGTTGGAAGATAGGCCTTATACGCCGGCAAATACCGCGACACAAAGTCATCTGATGAACCCTCTAGCTGCCACACCAAATAGTTCAGAGGGGAACGGTACTGTGCACTCATCAAGAAGTGTCTCAAAGCCAGTGGATGATACTTTGCCGTTATCTACACAAATTCAACAATTTTGCATTAGCATGAAGAAAAACACACACACCCAAAGAAGACTCAGTTTATAATAGTGGAACAAATAAGAAACATACCTCTCTGATCGTATAAAAGTTGTTCAGAGATTTCCCCATCTTCACATTGTTGTTGGTTACATGTCCGTTATGTAACCAATAACTCACACCACTATCTTCACAAGCAGCACATGTCTGTGCAATCTCATTCTCATGGTGCGGGAATTTCAGGTCTGCACCACCACCATGAATATCAAATCTCGGAGACAGGTAATGAGCACTCATGGCGCTGCACTCAATGTGCCATCCTGGTCTTCCTGGACCCCAAGGGCTCTCCCAACTTGGTTCACCAGTTTTTGCAGCCTGCATAAATTTCAAGCATAAACTTCAATTGCTCTAGTTTCATGACTCAGATAAGAATTACAAAAAGTAAAAGTTAACTTGTCAAACCTTCCATAATGCAAAGTCAGCAGGATTGCGCTTTCTTGAGTCAACAGCAACACGCTTACCAGCTTGAGTATGATCCAGCCGTTGCCCAGATAATTGACCGTAATTTGGTGATTTATCAACAGAGAAGAACACATCACCACCCACTGCATACCCACACCCGTTCTCAATGATCTGTATAGCAAAGAAGCATACGAATCAGAAACCTTACTGAGTATTACAGCATGATCACCAATTCATTATACCACCATCTATGAACAAAAAACATTGCAAGAAACCAAAAAAAGAAGAAGAAAGAAGACAAAAAAACCTTTTCAATCATCTTAATAATGAGCTCCATATGGTCACTGACACGAGGCTGGTGAGTGGGAAGAAGGCACTGAAGAGAAGCCATATCTACAAGATACTCCTCGCAAAAGCGACTACTCAAAGCTAATGAGTTCTCTCCACACTTGTTAGCTCTGTCAATCACCTGCACAGGTCCAATATTTTCAGATTTTTAGAAAGTTGTGAACCTAAATCATACACAAGGGCAAATACTAATCAAAGGAAGGAGAACAGAGGAGTGATCTCATTGCCCTAAGTTTCAAGACGCAGGAAAAAAAGGCCATACCTTGTCATCAACATCAGTAAAATTCCGAACATAAGTAACCTCATAACCCAAGTGCCGTAAGTATCTGCATAACCAAACCAGAACAACATTAGAGAGATATATATCAAAATCAAAAGCTCCAAGCTTGGTACATTGTTTATCAAAATCAGAGAAAGAAACTAAAACAATAGACACAGAACAGTTTCAAAGTATCGGTTTTTATTGCGCGACTCAAATTGATTTTAAGGGAGTTAAGATAACCTGAGGAGCAACTGCTTTAACAACGTCAGCTGGAAGAGGCTTAAAACCAAGCATCCATCCCTGAAAGAGAATAACCTGGAGATCATCAAACATCTTTTTAATGGACTTATATATCCTTGTGACCTTGAACAGAACACTTAAAAAGATGGTAAATACCGTAAGAGGTCCTTCAACTTCAGGCCACCTTGATGAATCAGCTCTGTCACCTCTCCCATTATAGGCAGACTACAGCCAAATAATAATGAATCAAAAGAGTTAAGAACAGGTTCCTCTGTTTTCGTTCTACGTTTTGTGATACAAAGTGATGAAGCAGAGAAGATAATATAAAGCGGCGACTCACCTTACCGTACCTAGGTACCTTCATCTTCATGCCTGTTAATGATCCAAAAACTTAGAAGTAAAGTAAAAGAGAAAGTACAATCTTAGAAGCATGAAATTTTAAGCGACAACATTATATAGGACTGAAACTTACGGCAATTGAAGAAGCGTAGTGGGAATCATAAGAGAGATCATCGACGCTCATGAATGGCCATTAAACACAAAACCGTTACTATGAAGAAGAAAGACAGGAGAGGAAGTGAACGGGTGTGGAGTGGCCACCGTTAATTTGAGATTGAGGGTAAAATTAATCTAGAAGGGGAGAGACGGTTGAAGTCGCAACTCGGAGAACGGCGGCGGAATGAAGGATAGCGAGGGGTTAGATTTCCAGGGGAAAAAAATGGGCCTTTAAAAGATTAGGCCCAAACATAGAAAGAAAAGGATATTGGGTAATTTCGGAAATTAGGCTTCATTAAACAGAGAGACGCTGACGTGGATGCACAAGAAGAGAGGAAAAGCTAACTTTATATATATAGATACATACATATTTTATATATAATAAAACAGAAGTAAACAACTTTTTTTTTTCTTAGGACCATATAACTTTTATAAGTTTGTTACAAAAATAGTTTATAGATTAAATATAGGTTATAGATTAATTGACCAATATACATTTAAGAATATCCCAAAGAATCCTTTGAAAGAGAATATTCCAATGATTTACACAATTTCTAAAATAAAATCTTTAGAATTTCATGTATTGTTACATAATATATATTGTTAGGCATAAAAAAGAATAAAATCTTGGTAATTTATCACACTTAATCGTAATTTCTGGGATCATATTATGCATTTAAAAATAGAATCTTACCTTAGCTCAGGTCATATTAAAACATTTTTACCAAACATGTTCAAAAATTCAAATAAAAACAAACAACAAACATAACAATATCTCATACATAAAATTACAAAATTAACAATATAAAACTTACAAAATAAATATTTTTTTGAAACTGTCATATATTTAATATATGATTTTATTGCATAATGTTACATTAAAAAAAACTTTTAAAAACAATTATATAAATTATTTTATTATAAACTTATAATATAAATAAAAGAAATTTCAGTCTATGATGTCTTTGTAGCAAGTGTCATCTTATTTTATTTATAAGAAGGAAAAAAAAAAAAAAGTTGAAAAAAATAATTGGCATTCAGACGATTTGAAACTCTGATCACATAGGCTGCGCAACCCATGCGCACCATTTCTTCCACCTCAGAGGATTGTTCGCCGAGCAACGACTTGCCCGTGCATCACGGCCAATTTTGATTAGTAGTAATGCGCTGCGGTATATATACCCGAGAGATAAAAACCATTTTGTCGATGTGGGACAATTTTCATTCTCACTTACTAAAACTAATTTAATGGGCCTAGATTATGTAAACCTTATTGGGCCTGGGTTCAGTTCGTAAGACGCTGTAACGACGCCGTTCCCGTTGCTCCCCGCACGGCCTGTGAGGAGGAACCAAGATTTGGCTGGCGCAAGGGTAAAGCTCAAGACAAAATGCTGAGGTTCTGATTATCGAAGAGTGGTCTTCTTCAGGATAACGGATAATGGTAATAAGAGAAACAAATATTAATGGTACAAGCTTGTGTAGGTTCTTTTGAGATGCAATTGTATGTTGATCTTCATCCTTTGACAAACACTACACCTTACACAGTGGTGCAGAGTATGTCAGTGGCTAAGGCTTTGGTACTGTTCCGGTCAGTGGGTCTCAGACATTTGTTGATAAATTCCTCCGGCTTTACAATCTCATCAATCAGTAAGTGTTTTATGATCAGTGAAAACATTCAAGATTTGTGTGTTTACTTAACATTATTTGGTCAACGTTGTGTGTAGGAAGGGTAAGATTCACAAGGTGCTTCTAAGTCTTGCAGTATCTCTATTCACATCGTTTTGCATGTACGGTCTTCCTTTCTTAGCGGAATGCAAGCCTTGTGATCCATCTATAGATGAGACCTGTCCAACAACCGGAAGATCAGGAAACTTCAAGCAGTTCAATTGTCCAAATGGTTATTACAACGATCTGCCTACTCTGTTTCTCTCTGGATCTTCTTTGGCCTCTACTGCATTTTGGGGCTTATCACATCCGGTATAGCGACACCGTCCGGTCTCTTTTTGCCGATTATCCTCATGGGTTCTGCATATGGTCGGATGCTAGGGACAGCAATGGGATCTTACACAAAGATAGATCAGGGTCTTTACGCGGTTCTTGGTGCAGCCTCACTCATGGCTGGTTCAATGAGAATGACTGTTTCACTCTGTGTTATATTTCTCGAACTCACCAACAACCTTCTTTTGTTGCCCATTACAATGTTTGTGCTTTTGATAGCTAAAACAGTTGGAGACAGCTTCAACCTGAGTATCTACGAGATCATTCTCCATCTAAAGGGCTTACCTTTCTTGGAAGCAAATCCAGAGCCGTGGATGAGGAATCTCACTGTAGGTGAACTTAATGACGCTAAGCCTCCGGTTGTAACACTTAACGGAGTTGAAAAAGTTGCGAATATAGTCGATGTGCTCAGGAACACAACGCATAACGCATTCCCGGTCTTGGATGGAGCAGATCAAGCCACTGGTGCAGAGGTCCGTGGTCTGATCCTAAGAACTCATCTTGTTAAAGTTTTAAAAAGAGATGGTTCTTGAATGAGAAAAGGAGAACAGAAGAGTGGGAAGTAAGGGAAAAGTTCACAGCAGTTGAGTTTGCTGAGAGAGAAGATACTTTCGACGATGTGGCAGTCACAAGCTCAGAGATGCAATTGTATGTTGATCTTCATCCTTTGACCAACACTACACCTTACACAGTGGTGCAGAGTATGTCAGTGGCTAAGGCTTTGGTACTGTTCCAGTCAGTTGGTCTCAGACATTTGTTGATTGTTCCAAAAATTCAAGCCTCAGGGGTAAGTTTTCTTTTTTCACTCTCTTGATTCAAGATTCAAGAACACTATACTAAACCTTTTCCTGTGTTTGATCAATATGTCTCGTGTTTTTGCAGATGTCACCTGTGATAGGGATCCTAACAAGGCAAGATCTAAGGGCGTATAACATTCTACAAGCATTCCCGCACTTGGATAAACACAAAAGTGGAAAACTTCAATGAAGGTTATTCATTCACTCATTGGTTTGTGTGATTTGTGTTTCTTTCCACATTCTTAGTTGATATTTATTCTGTCCAGTTTTGCTTGCATTCTTTCTTTCTTAAAGACCAAAAAAAGAAATTATACTATTTCGTAGATTTGTGTTTTCTACTTGTAAATCTCTATTTTTTTTCCCCACATTATCAGTTCAAAAGAAGAATAAAAACAGATTGAATACAGAACAAAACTTTGAAGCTTGGGAGATACATGTTTTGAGTTTGGTTCTCATCAGATTCTGAGGGGTATGATGAATTTGAGGATATTACATTACAGCAAGGATTTTGAAATTAAATTTAGTAAATTTAATTTTTTAGTTAATACAAACGAGAACTCTCTTTTTAACTCTCCTATCAACCACAATCTATATACAAATTAAATCATAATTCAATTGTCAAAAATGACTAAACTTTTGGGCCAGCAGCTAAACTCCATACACGCATATTCCCACCTTTGTCTTCACTGAAAAGCAATCCTCCAGGACCAACTGTGAGTGTGCTGATCGTGTGCGCGTAGAGAACATCTTTCCTCTTTCTTCAAAACTGTGTATAACCCAAAAGATACAGAAATAATTAGTGATAAAGTTGATTAAAGATTAAAGAGTACAATGCAATTATAACATTGTTACGCTTCACTTACGATGGTAGGCCGTAGATGCCAACAGTTCCATTTTGGTAAGAGCAGAATATGATCGGTTTGGCCTCTGCATCGTGCATCCCACAAAGAGCATGAACAACACTCTGTTTCAAACAATCAGATATGCTTTTTTTTGTTAAAACCAAGTGTTGTTTTTATGAAGAATGGCGTAAGTGAAAACAAATCTTTACCTGTTCTTGTCTGCGTGTATGAGTAACTAACTTTCAAAACATCATTTTCAGAACAAGCCCAAACTTTTATGGTCCCATCCAAGGAAGACGATATCAGACACTTGTCCCAACATAAGAGTGACGTGACAGTGTCGGTATGTTGTTTCAGGGTCGTTATACATTGCAGGGTGTTGAGATCNTCGATTCGATGGGAGAGGGAGAGGTAACGCTTGCTCAATTGATGGAAGAGATTAAGAAGATTCATGAGAAATTGGATCCGATGCAGGTTACTCTTGCAGCGCTAGAGGAGAGAACAACAGCGCAAGAAGAAGCCTTGAAATCCACAATTGCTGCACAACAAGAAGAACGTGATCAAAGAAAAGCAACGGTGGAGGAGCTTCGCGATGAACAAACGAAACTCCAAGAAACTCTCGCAGCAGAAAGAGAAGAAATCACTAACAAGTTTCAAGCTCTTTCCTCTTCTATAAGAGGGGACGTGACGGGGGAGGAGAAGGAAGCAGCCTTCACGTCTAAGGTGAAGCCAAAAAGTGATACAGCTTTTAGCGATGGAGCCATGATGAGTGCAGAACAGAGGGTAGCTCAATCGGGAGGGCCATGGTTGAAACATTCAGTGGGAAGGGAGCGAGGCCATCGGCTAACTGACAGAGGTGGAGAATGGGCCGTTCGACAGATTGGAGATGTCCAAGAAGAAGAAGAAACAACCAGTTACGTGACAGGAGATATTGGAGTGCAAAAAGGAATTGGTTGGAAGAGCTCTAAAGAAAGTGGAAGGAAAGAGGCTGATAGAATTATGGTGCCACCATCAAAGATGGAGTTTCCACCTTATGATGGTACAACTAACGCCATTGAGTGGTTACAAAAGTGTGACGATTACTTTGAGGATCAGGGAGTGTTCGATGATGATGCTAAGGTTCGCCAAGCAACGTTCGTGTTAACAGGACCAGCGCATAATTGGAACAACAATCTGCGGAGATTGACAAGGCATCGGCTGGGGTGGGCTGAGTTTAAGAAAATTTGCAAGAGCAGGTTTGGAAGAGCAGATGCTGTGAATCCAGTAGGGGAATTGTGTAACTTAAGACACACGGGAACAGTTGATGAATATTGTGATCAATTTGAAGAGTGTTTGGGACGACAAACCCGCTTAACAGGAGATCAACAGCTTTGGCAGTTTTGTGCGGGGCTAACCGATAGCTTGCGAAAAGAAGTCGAGTATCTCCGACCTGAAACGATCTTTAAAGCTATGGAGTATGCTCGAGATAATGAATACAAGATCGATAATGACTAGCGGACACAGACGTTTGGAGGACATTTGGCACCAATAGCTCAACACTCGGTCTTGTTCCCTAGGACAGGAAATCGTGAGAGCTCCAAGGGTGGGAAAGACAAGGAAGCTCAGTTGCCCCGACAAACAGAAGAGAAACCGGCTCCTCAACAACTATTTTTGAAGAAATTGACCACCGCAGAAATGGAAGAGCGACGAGCAAAAGGTCTCTGCTTCAACTGTGATGAATTCTTCACTCGAGGGCATGTTTGCAAACCAGTCCTTTTTCAAATTACGGTAGTCAATGATGGGCCTAATCAGGACGACGAACCAATTGAAGAGGATGACTGAAGCTTGAGGACAAGCTTCAAGTGGAAGAGGGGAGTAATGATATGATTATTAGGTTTTGATATGATTATTAGAATTATGGTATTATTCCTTTTAATTAGATCTAAGGTTTTATATAATTTACTTTTAATAGAGAGATAGGTCGGTGTAAGGTTCTATATAAGAACCCTCTTATGCTAATGAGAATTTCAAGCTTCCAACAATTAACCTAATTCTCAAGAGAGACTTGGGTTAAGGGGAAGTTAGCTTTCAATCTCTTGTTCTTTAGTTTAAACAACGGGTGTGACAACTAGAGCTAAGGCTAAGGCTTTGGCTCATAACATCCCTCGAGAGATGTGAGGTATTTGAAAGGATCAGACTCAGAGTCTGTAGCTTTCCAGACTGATATGCTGCCAGACTGCAATTCCAAAATAAATAAAAAAGAACACAATTTAGAATCATCAAATCAAAGAAGCAGAGAACTAACACATGTGTACAGAGATAGAGAGCAAGTTATAATGCTTACACTTGTTCTAGCAAAAAGCATTCCTTTAGCAACAGTCATTGCATGCACCTGACCAACCACCCCGTCAAGATGCAAATCTTTACTGGTTTGAACATTAAAAGCCTGCAGGATTGTATAAACAAAAACGTCAACACCATAACCAACATAGAATTAAGATAACAGAAAGCATATTTGAGTCAAGAGACGGTTTAAGCTAACCTTTACAGTTTTTTGCAAGCCAAGGAAAAACCATGGGCCTTCACTGATTAGAGATTGATGGTATGTACACACTGACCAGTATGGCAGTCCCAAATTCGCAATGTACCATCGCTACTGACTGAAAAGAGTTTATCTGAACCCTCAGGGAGGGCGATCCCCTTTATATCCTTCTTGTGTCCTTCAAGAGCAGCTACCATGGCCAAACCAGGGAAACAAGACCAACAGTGTAAGAACTGGCACTGCTCACCCCTCTTGCAGTTTCCAGCTTTCCAATACTTGCATACACTCTTTTTGGGACTGCTGTTAGCTCTCGACACCGGACCTCTGGTGTCTGAAACAGATGAGCTTCTTGGCCCATACGCAGCATTCTTTCTCGGCTGATTCGGCACAACAGAATATCCTTTGCCTAAAACTGGTGGCTTTGCTGACCCATTGGCTTCATACTTCCTTGGCCTGTTGCCCTCTGGAGATTTGTACTCTTGAGAGGTCCAAACCAGATTCCTTGACACCTTATTATCATATGGAGCGTAAGGTCTTCTGGAAACTACATCTGCTGCGAAATCCTGCTGTCTCTTGACTCCAAAATTCCTTCCCTGTGAGAATCTCCTAGGCGCCTCGTAATTCATACTAAAACGTTATCAGATCCATTATCAGATCAGGAGTTTGTTTCCGTCCACAAAAACCTTCGATTTTCCACTGGGGATTCATGTCGGCGGTTATTTTTTGTCAATTAAAATTGACAGTTTGTCTCTCCCAATTTTTACGGGAGATAACCGTCACACGAAACCGCCATGGATCAACTATAAATCCACACAATTCCCTCGCTTTTTCACAATCATTCTCCCGATTCCACTTGTTTCTTTCAATCACCTGCCAAAAATGAGTGATAACATCCGCAAATCCGTTCAAGATCTTACTTTGGGCATAGACGATGCCCCAATCTCGCTTCCACCGGAGTTTCTTTCTCGAGCGATCTCCGTCAATCGCCATACTTTGGTGGTTACACCAGTGAATCCACAGAAGCAAAATCTGCGAGCACTAATACGGCATATGCCACGAGTCTGGGGCTTTCCCGATGAATGTGTGGGATGAATCCTAGAGGGTGGGAGAGCACAGTTTCGATTCCAGTCTGAAGATTCTTTGAATTTGGTGCTTCGTAGAGGCCCTTGGTCTTTCGGTGACTGGATGGTAACCACCCATCGATGGTATCCTAACATAAGCGAGGCTAACATGAAGATCATACCATTCTAGGTACAAATCCAAGGTATTCCAACTCTTTGCTTAACCAATGATATGGCTAGGTGGGTAGGGAACAAGATAGGATATGTTTCGGAAGTAGATTACAATGAGAATGAGATGCAAGTAGGGGCTGTACGTGTTAAGATAGACTGGAATATTGATGATCCCTTACGCTTTCAAAAGAATATTCAATTCATTGCTGGTGAGAACACGATAATCAAGTTTCGTTATGAGAGACTGCGTAATTTCTGTATGAAATGCGGTTCACTCAAACACGATGCAAAGGAGTGCACCCTTGGCTTTGATGATTCTGAACCAGAGGATTCAGACAATGACAGTGATGACGAGAATCACGATAAGGGAGACAAAGACATGTCCGAGGTAAATACCTTATCGTCTGTTGATCCTGCAAGCCTTATCCCGGGACTGACTATGCCACCACCACCACCAGGACCTGTTCAGGGAAATGTCTCGTATAGAATGGTGAATAAGTGTCTTCCAAGTGCTTTTGTGGACAACGGTCTCATGGCTGAGCGCATACGCTATTTGAAAGCAAAGCAGGTGGAACATGTTGCTGAACCTTATGAACCACAGACCTATCTTGATGGCAACTCTGACCATGCACAACCGGATTTTGTGTTCATGAAACGCAAGCGAGTTCAATTTGAGGCTTCTTTTAACAAAGCAGAAGCAGCTGAGGAGTTGGTGGTCCTGAATCAACTCCGAAAGAAGACTCATCGCACCGTTTCTGTTGGTTCTTGCTCTGTGAACAATGGATTCGACGGAGGCGCGGGGGGCCCGGTTCCCCCAAGGTTCCCAATATGAAGATCCTCTCATGGAATTGCCAAGGCGTTGGCCCCTCTTTAACGTCTTCGCGTCTTAAAAAGCTATGCTTAACTACTAAGTGTGATCTTCTTTTCCTCTCTGAAACTCTAAACAATAATGATGTAATATATAAACTTAAGGATGATCTAGGCTTTTCTAAAGCTTTTATTCAACCCCCTCAAGGTAGGAGTGGAGGTTTATGTTTATTCTGGAATGATAATGTTGTTATTTCCCTGATCTCACAAGATGAGAGACTTATTGATGTAATTGTTGATCATAATAATATTAAGTTCTACTTGTCTTGTGTGTATGGGCATCCTGTTTCTAGTGAAAGACATCATTTGTGGAAACGCTTTGAACAGTTAGCTATATCACGAAATGCACCGTGGATACTAATTGGAGACTTTAACAAAATTATAAATAACCGAGAAAAGATAAGAGGTCCAGTTCGAGATGAATGGACTTTCCGCGACTTCAGACATATGATTGCAGTGTGTGATCTTCAGGACATAAGCTCACGGGGGAATACTTTTTCATGGGTTGGTGAACGTCACAACCACACAATTCAATGCTGTTTGGATAGGGCCATGTTTAACTCTCCAGGGTCTGCTATCTTCCCAAATGCAGAAGCTCAGTTTCTTGATTTTGTTGGCTCAGATCACAGACCTATATTACTTGACCTCAATGACATAATAAGACACAAGCGACGAACTTTCAGTTTGACAAACGTCTTTTAGACGTTCCAAACTTTCAAAAAGCTGTTAAAGATGGTTGGTTAGTGGGTGAAGAAGACTCTGATATCTCAATCACTGAAAGAATTAAAAACTGTAGACGTAGTGTAACGCCCCCAAACCGTCCTAGGACCACGAAGGCCATCGGACAGCCACGGTACGCCACTTGCAGAATTGCACCGAGGTGATCCGGTCGAGGGACGGAAGCTGTAGACTTCCCGACCGGTCCTCCTTGGCACAACTCCACCCGCAACCGAGGTTACTTAGGCTTTGCAACCCTCGTGACCTGGTGCGTTGTGTTAGCCCGGACAAGGTCGAGTATCATTTGCAACTTGCCATGGTTTCCTGAAAACCGAATATATTACTTTAACAAAATATTTTATCGTAAATAAATCATCAAAGTAATATATAAAGATAGTCGGAAAGTTTTACACTTATTTGGTTAAGAAAATATAGGGTTTTACAAGAAACACAAGAAAACCCTATCACCCTAACGTTTGCTCCGGCTCTAGACTCACTTAGGCTTCCCTGCAAGACCACAACAAATGAAACACCTGAGTAATCTAAGATTACTCAGTGAGTCTGGGTACCTCTTTCTCTTAAACGGGTTTCTACCTTCCCTCAACCCGACTAGCCCATCAACAAGAAGACAAGCAAGTAAACAAACTTGGCAAGTTATCAAAGCTACGCAACGAAAATCATAGCGGAAGCAATTTAAACCACACACTAGCGAGAGAGGTTAGATCCATACGACTCGACTCGATGATCTATACTCGCTATACACATTACACGACGACTAAAGAACACTTTAAACTCTTGACCCATACGCGACTCATAAGGAAAATCTAGAGTAAAACAAGGGACACTCGAATTACCTAGACTCCTTTCGCCTACTAAACCAACAAAGACATCTAGAATACTACAAGGATCGCTTGGAATACTCTAGACTCTTTTCACCTAAGGGCCCTCGATAATCTGTTCCATTCCATACCATCTCCCTCATGCCGAGACCACAAAGGTCACCAGCAATGAGCCCACAACTTAGCTACATCGTCATGTAGCGGTCACGCTAGTAGCTAGCTATCCGTGACAGTGTCCCCGCGTGAGTGGTCCTCGGGAACTCACGCGTGACAACCGCTTTTGGAACAGAACAATCCACTCATTACTCTTAGCTAAGACTCAAGAAACATATTCAAGAGACTTCGCTAAACACTTGCCACCACTCAAGCAAGAAAATCGAGCAACTTCAAGCAAGAGTACATGCAATAAATCAACAAGTAACGAGAATGATAATTCAAGTAAGTTATGATTAAATTCACATGCATGCAACCAATTTATTCCACTTCAACAAATCATGCAACAAGTATAACCATGCATGATACCAAAATGATTTACCGTTTAAATCCTTAAGTCCAATTTACGCATACCAGTCCATTCGCTTGAACCGTTCAAGTCCCTTAAGCCCAAATTATGCATGCCACCACTTTAAGCAATATTATGCCTTAAAATGCACAATGCTTTACTCGTTAATTATGCATGAACCCGATTTTAAGCAAGACTTAATACTTACAAAATCCTCTAGGTTTGATCATGCATAATCCTCTAGGTTTGATCATGCATAATCCTCTAGGTTTGATCATGCATGCAACCCTTAAACCGCATTTTTAAGAGTTTTAATTTACTTAAAATTTTACCCAATTTCTCCCTTAACCGATTATCAAGTGGGTCCAATTTATTAGCATGCAAACCATCCCTTTTACGCATGCATGCATCAAACTTTAAACTGCAACAACATGCAGCTACTCTACACGCTTACCACAGACTCACCTTTTCACGCGTCGATGATTCCTGGACTTCACCACACCACTCGATCAGACAGACTCCGCGTTGATAGCTCCCCGCTCCTTCGACCGTTCTCAATCCACAACCCGCTTTGTTTCTCTGCTTCACTTTACCGCAAACCGCTTATCCTCTCGACCTTATTCGATCGCAAAATAGGTCTCGCTCTCGGTCTTTCTCTCTCGACACTAACACCGTATTTTCTCGGTGATCTCCTTGACACAAACACCGGCTTTTCTCGACAACTCCTTCGATAGAGTCTCCGTTTTTACTTGATAATTTCTCGATGCAAAAACCTTCCCTTCTTTGATCTCCTCTCGACGTAAATGTCGACAATCTCCCTCTCTTGATCTCTCTCGGTCTCTCTTGATTTTAAGGTGAGAAAAGAAAGCTTAAGGACTTAAGAGATTTTTGCGAAAATGAGAGAAAATGAGAGAATGAAGTCTCACACCCTCTATTTATAGGCTTGAACTCACCCTCTTCCTCCTTAGTGCGTTTTGACAAGTGGCTAGCTCATGCCATGCATGTTGAGCATGATTAACACCCCCCAATCGTTAATCGCCATTTCTTCCACTAACTCTCTTCTATTAGTGCATGTAAATTATTTTGTTAGTGCATGAAATGCATGCAATTTGATTGGTCAATTTTGTGAGAGAAATTCAATTTTTATTCTCTCGACCAACTCATCTCTCGTCCGACGTTTCTCGACGATTCTCGACCTTTCTCGTCTCATCCTGTCATACCTCTCGGTCTTCTCGACATTTCTCGGTCATTGGTCGAACGCCTTCGGATGCTATCGACCTCACTCAACGGCACGTCTCGGATGCCTCGACAAAGCGTCTCGGATGTTCGACGATACGCCTCGGACAACTTTCCTCGGCACTCTCGACAGATTTTCTCGACCACTTTTCTCGGCCTCTCGGCAGATTTTCTTGACCACTTTTCTCGGCCTCTCGACAGATTTTCTTCCCCGGTACTTACCCGACTTTCCGCGGATGCCGTTTCCGCATAAACCATGAATTTTTAGTTGGTTTTAAAGCCTTGATCTCACCTTCGGTCACTCCAGTCTTGGCTCGGGCATTCTTCGACCCACAAATATTTTCTCGGACTTCTTCCGGTCATTCTCCTTTATTTCGGTTCCTCTTCTTTCTTAGATCTTTTTCGGTCCACTTCATCGATCTTTTATTTTGAGATTTCTACCCTTGGTGAGGGTCATTACATTCTCCCCCCCCCCCCTTATAAGAATTTGTCCCCGAATTCTCATGCCTTCTCCTTCTTTTCTTGTTATGTCATTGTCTTGTGATTACCATCACGTCGATATCCTTGTTGGAATTCTCCTTTTCTCGGTTCTTTCGTCTCCATAGTCTCGCTTCATACTTATACCACCGTCGCCGGTGCTTTTGGGAAATTTTCCCATCTCCAGCTGTAACATCCTTGAACCGTAATTCTGGTTTGGGATGTGCATCGATCGATGCAGTAGGAGCATCGGTCGATGCTGGCTCAATTCTGTGCGTTTTGGGTTAGGGAAAACCCTTAGATGCGAGTTTTGTCCCATTCGTGTTGATTGGACGTTTTTGAGAGAGAACGAGGGAGAGAAAGATTTCTTGAGAGTTTTTGGTGATTTCTTGGAGATTTGGGGCGTTCCTGTAGAGATCTGTAGCTGGGATTATTGTAGGAGCTTCCTAGAAGCGTGTTCTTGCTTGTTTGTTGTTCAGATTTGTCTTGGCACAGGTAAGTGCAGGACCATGGCTTATCTAAGCTAGAGAATTCAGTAGTTTGCTTGTTGTATGTTGTTAGACGTATTAGATTGTTGCTATGGACGTTAGGAAGCTTTCTTGTGGCTTGGGATTGAGTTCTTGTGGTTGTAGGAACGAAATCCGGCGAGAAGCTTCGGGGAAATCATGGTGCTCGACGTTGCGTCGATCGATGCATATCTTGCATCGGTCGATGCAAGTGCGAGGACAGCGCAATGAACTTTAGGGTTTTTCGTGTGCGTCGAGCATGTGTCGGTCGATGCAGACTGGGTATCGGTCGATGCAAGTTATACTTCTGTCGATCGATGCAGCTTCTGTATCGATCGATGCTTCTCCATTCGGCATCGGTCGATGCAAGTGTGGCATCGGTCGATGCTAAGTCCTGTTTCGTTATTGTCGTGCGTTGATTGTTGTGTGAAGATTACTGATACTCTATTGCTTGTGTGTATAGCCCAGTAGATGGGAGGATTGCCTTACTGAGTGTTTATAAAATACTCATGCATTGCAATATGTGTTTGTGGTGCAGGTAAAGGCAAAGTGTGATCGTGGAATCCAGGCAATGAAGAGGAGGATGTTCTAGGGGCTCGACTGATTGTTATCTGGCATTGTTAGGTTGATAGAACTTTGTCCTAGAACATTGTTTAGGATTGCTGGCTATTTGGTTTATGATGTTCTAGATCATTAGTTAAGAATTGGAATTGATATTGGCTATTATATTATTTGATTTGGATATTATAAACTGAGATTGGTATTTTCGCTGTTGGTTGTGATTGTGGTTAGGTGGCTAGTGGGTATGGGACCACTAGCTG
>NC_025696.1:27545615-27549073 GCF_000633955.1 Camelina sativa
GGGCCCGGTCAAAGATTCCTGCATTCAAGGGTGTTAATTAGTCCGCGCGAATCGTGCCCTATTAATTGTACATTAATTGGGTAATTAATTGGTCTGTATAAATATGTAAGGGGGGTGTCACTTGTAAAGGATCCGAATTCTTCCAGAAAAAGGCAATACAAATTCAAATCTTAAAACTCATTCAATTCAGTTCGGAACTGTTTTACGGCGATAAGCTCCTCCACAATTAAATCACTTCGGAAGAAGAAGCTAATTCTCAGTTCTCACATTTGGCGCTAGAAGGAGGGGAGTTATCGCCTGACTCTCGCCAGTTCCGACTTCATACGCAAGTACATTCTACACAACCACCGCTATGGCAGCCAGCTCTCCCAATCAGGCATCCTTGGAGGTGATCCAGAAGCTCCTGCAGGACTTGTCCGAGAAGTCCGACCGTCAGCAAGCCGCCTCCGCTGCTCTCACTGAACGTTTCGACAACTTGGAGGGGCAGATTTCCACTCGTCTGGAGGAAGTCACGACGTCCGTAGCCGATCTCTCGGCCTCCCACCGCGCNCCTTATGTTAAGAGGATGGAGCGGTTGTAGATGACCTGTTGTACCCACGATCTGCCGTCTCGGATAATAGGCCAGAGGGCCCAGGCCGGGCTTGGCTATTGGGCCGAAAAGCATGTTATCGATCGGNTGTAGACGGAAACACTTCGGCTTCGGGGTATACTGTCAATCCCGAGATCTTCCGCATGCAGAGTGAAATTCGGGACATGCGGTCTGTGATGCATAGTGCAACCACCTCAGCTCCGGATATATTCCGAGTGATCGAGGAGTCGAGGCGAACTCCTTTTTCCGACCAAATAGCCCGAGTCCGCATCAAGGACACTGGCAAAATTAAGTTCTCGAGCTACGAAGGAAAAGGAGATCCGACCAATCACCTCAAGACTTTCTTGCTGACAGCTAGCCGGGTGGACCTCGAGCCCCATGAAGCAGACGCTGGGTACTGCAAGCTGTTCGCAGAAACATTTAGTGGACCGGTACTGCTTTGGTTCGCATCCTTAGCAGCTGGCTCCATAACAAACTTTAACGAGCTGTCGACCTCGTTCGTCAAGCAGTATTCTAGCCTAATCGAAACTGCGGTGACGGATGCTCAGCTTTGGAACTTAAGCCAAAAGGCTGGAGAGTCCCTTCGGTCTTACATAACAAAGTTCAAGGAGATCCAGGTCAAAATGCCCGGACTCTCGGACTTTACAGCCCTGGCCGCGCTTAAGAACGGCCTCTGGCACGAATCTCGCTTCCGCGAAGACTTGTCCGTGAATCGTTTCCCAACTATTCAGGACGCATTACACCGGGCTTCGAACTGGATAGTCGCAGAAGAAGACAAACTCGCCGCTGCGCAAAAACAAAACGCCCCGCCTGCAGGGAAACCGCGCTTCGAAGCACCTGCCAAAAAGACTCCGCCTACAACTCCGAAGTCCGGGCCGAGCACTTTCGCAGTCACTCAATCTCCCAAGAAGAATTCTCCAAAGAATTCACCGTCCAAACCACCATTTTCACCGCGCTCCAAGAGCGGCGTACTCCCGAGTAACAAATGGGTCCAAGATGAGGACACGTACTGCGAGCTCCATAAAACCAACAGTCATTCTACTCGTGACTGTAAGAAGCTGATGCATCTCCTCGCAGAAAAGTATGTGGCGGGAGAAATGCCGAATGTTACAATTGAAGAATTGGAGCAAAAAGCGATTCCCGAAGTGGACGAGGACGCTCCACCTTCAAAGAAACCAAAGCAGTCCGATGGAAGTGAAGCTCCCAAGAAAAGAATCGACGTGATAATGGGAGGATCGCGTCTGTTTCGGAACTCCATCACTGCGATCAAAGACCATCAGCGGAAGCTCACTAGCCCCCAGCCGAAGCGAGCTAAGTTGATAGCCAGTGATCTACCTGAAATTTCTTTCTCCGAGAAGGAAACTGAGGGGTTGGACACTCCGCACGATGACGCGCTCGTCATCTCGCTTGATGTAGCGAACCACGAAGTCTGCCGAATCCTAATTGATACTGGGAGTTCGGTAGACTTGATTTTCCTTGAGACGCTCACCAGAATGGGTATCGGGAAAGAGCACATCGCAGGACCGCCCTCACCCCTGGTCTCGTTCACTAGCGAGACGTCGATGTCTTTGGGCACGATCACATTACCAGTGTCCACTCAAGGAGTGGTTAAAATGGTGGAGTTCACGGTCTTCGACCGACCTGCGGCCTATAATGTTATTTTGGGAACTCCCTGGCTCTATCAGATGAAGGCGGTGGCCTCGACGTACCATCAGTGCGTCAAATTCCCGACCCCACAAGGAGTCCGGGAGGTTCTAGGAAGCCAAAGGACGGCAGGAGCTGTTACCTCGCAAGTCACAAGCTCCTGATCCAATAGAAACCACAGCTCGAGGTACCGAAAAATCCAGTTCGGAAGCAGCTAAAAGGTGACCTCACTGAGTCCATTTTCATCAATGGCAAGTTCCCGGATCAAGAAATCAAGATTGGAGTGGGATTGGAGAGCGAGCTCCGTGCCGTCCTGATAACCTTCCTGAAAGAAAGAATGGCCACCTTCGCGTGGTCCGTAGACGAGATGCCCTGCATCAGTCCAGAAGTTATTTCCCACGAGCTGAATGTGGACCCTACGTTCCGACCTGTAAAGCAGAAGCGAAGGAAGCTGGGTCCTGAGCGAGCTGAAATCGTTAACAAAGAGGTTGAACGTTTGCTGAAGGCGGGACAGATACGCGAAGTAAAATACCCTGAGTGGCTCGCAAATACAGTCGTTGTCAAAAAGAAGAACGGAAAGTCGCGAGTCTGCGTTGATTTCACCGACCTGAATAAGGCGTGCCCCAAAGACAGCTTTCCACTTCCGCATATCGACCGGTTAGTTGAGTCCACTTCGGGTCACGAGCTGATGTCCTTCATGGACGCATTCTCTGGCTACAACCAAATCCTAATGAACCCGGACGACCAGGAGAAGACTGCATTCATTACGGACCGCGGGATCTATTGCTACAAGGTGATGCCTTTTGGGCTAAAAAATGCGGGAGCAACCTACCAAAGACTGGTGAACCGAATGTTCGAGCATCAACTCGGAAAAACCATGGAAGTTTACATCGATGACATGCTGGTGAAATCGATGGAAGCCAGTTCGCATCTCGCCGATCTGAAAGTCTGCTTCGACGTCCTGGATCAGTTCGGGATGAAGCTCAACCCCACGAAGTGCACCTTCGCAGTTCCATCAGGAGAATTTCTGGGGTATATCGTCACAGAAAGAGGAATTGAAGCGAACCCGAGGCAAATTAATGCTTTCCTGTCTATGAGTTCTCCTAGGACCTTGCGCGAAGTGCAGCGCCTTAACGGACGGATCGCAGCTCTCAACCGCTTCATCTCTCGATCTACGGACAAATGCCTCCCTTTCTACCAGCTGTTACGAAAAGGGGGAAAAACT
>NC_025696.1:27549215-27559812 GCF_000633955.1 Camelina sativa
TCAGGAGAATTTCTGGGGTATATCATCACAGAAAGAGGAATTGAAGCGAACCCGAGGCAAATTAATGCTTTCCTGTCTATGAGTTCTCCTAGGACCTTGCGCGAGGTGCAGCGCCTTAACGGACGGATCGCAGCTCTCAACCGCTTCATCTCTCGATCTACGGACAAATGCCTCCCTTTCTACCAGCTGTTATGAAAAGGGGGAAAAAATTTCTTGTGGGATGCGAAGTGTGAGGAAGCATTCGCCCAACTCAAAGCTTATCTATCTGAACCGCCGGTCTTGGCGAAGCCTGAGTTCGGAGAACCACTCTTTCTTTACGTAGCCGTATCGGATAGTGCGGTCAGTGGAGTTTTGGTTCGTGAAGAAAGGGGGGAGCAGCGACCAATTTTCTATATCAGCAAGTCATTCACTGGAGCGGAGTCGAGGTATCCTATGATGGAAAAATTGGCTCTAGCAGTGGTCACTTCGGCAAGGAAGCTGCGGCCTTACTTCCAGTCCCATACGATCGTAATCCTGACGACGCAGCCACTTCGGACGGTATTACATAGTCCGAGCCAATCCGGACGGCTGGCTAAATGGTCTGTTGAGTTGAGCAAATATGACATCGAGTTCCGGACTCGAACCTGCGCGAAGTCACAAGTGCTGGCCGATTTCTTGATCGAACTCCCACTAGCCTCCTCGGCTAGCGATAATGTCGAAACTCCATGGACGCTGTATGTTGATGGAGCTTCTTCCAAATCAGGGGCAGGAATCGGGGTCCGCCTCACTTCTCCTACAGGCGAAGTGATCGAGCAATCATTTCGCTTGGCTTTCAGTGCATCCAACAACGAAGCTGAGTACGAATCTTTCCTTGCCGGCTTGCGCCTCGCAGTGGGGATTGGTGTCCGAAAACTTCGAGCTTTTTGCGATTCGCAGCTGGTCACCAACCAGTTTTTGGGGGAGTACGAAACAAAGGATGGCCGCATGGAGGCTTATTTGTCCACAGCGCGGGAGTTAGTCGCCAAGTTCGAGGAGTTCGAAATCACTAAGATCCCACAAAGTGAGAACTCCGCTGCGGACGCTTTAGCATCTCTGGCTTCCACTTCGGATCCTGCGACAACAAGGATCATCCCCGTCGAAGTCATCCAGTTTCCAAGCATCCGGCTAGAGAGCACAAACGTCGTGACCCGCGCAATGAAAAAACAGTTGGCCGCTGAAGAAGCAGCTCGTAAGACGGCTGCGGACTCTCGACCCCCGGAAGATCCGGACCCTGTCTTGCCTACCCCAATGGAAGTTCACTCACCTCTCGCCGAGCCCGACGAAAGTTCAGCTCCGGAATCATCGAGCTCACCAGCTGACAATCAAGCCATTATCCCACATGCCACCTCGAGCGGCACGAATTCTAACAGCTGGGGGGCAGACGACTGGCGGAGCCCGATCTGGGCTTACCTGGAAAAAGGGGAACTCCCAGCCGACAAGTGGGCAGCTAGGAAACTCAAGGTTATCAGTGCGCGGTACTGCATCCACAACGGAATACTTCTACGCCGAAGTGTAGCCGGTCCTTATCTAACGTGCGTGGCTGGCAGAGAGCCCGTGATGCTAATGCGAGCTGTTCATGACGGTCCCAATGGGAATCACTCCGGAGGTCGGACTCTGGCTTTCAAAATCAAACGGCAAGGATACTTCTGGCCTACCATGATCACGGACTGCGAAAAGTATTCTCGAACTTGTGAGAAGTGTCAGAAGCACGCCCCGTCAATGCACCAACCTACCGAGCTCTTGTCTTCAGTGTCCGCGCCATACCCATTCATGAGGTGGTCTATGGATATCATCGGTCCATTACATCGAGGACCAGGAGGAGTCCAGTACGTGCTCGCTCTTACCGACTATTTCTCCAAATGGGTAGAAGCGGCAGCCTATGCGAAAGTAACAAGTGACGAAGTGGAACAGTTCGTGCTTAAGAGCATAATCTACCGCTACGGTGTCCCATATGAAATCATTACGGACAATGGCCCGCAATTCATCTCTTCGAAGTTCGAAGAATTCTGTGCGAAGTGGAAAATTCGACTCAATAAGTCAACCCCTCGTTACCCGCAAGGTAATGGACAAGCCGAGGCGATGAATAAGGTCATACTTGCCAACTTGAAGAAACGGCTCGATGCTCGTAAGGGGCGCTGGCCGGACGAACTTCAGGGCGTCCTTTGGGCGATCCGAACAACACCTCGGCGGGCCACTAATGAGACACCTTTCTCCCTGGTTTACGGAGTTGATGCCGTAGTCCCAGCCGATATAGAAGTGCTCGGAGTCCGTACTGCGCTAAATCCACCTCGACCTGAAGAGAATGAGGAATTCCTACAGGATACTCTCGATACAATCAACGAGCGTCGGGATCAGGCCTTGGTTCGGATCCAGAATTACCAGAACGCAGTAGCTCGGTACTATAACTCCAAAATCCGAGGCAGACCCTTGGCAGTTGGCGACCTAGTCCTCCGGAAAGTCCACGAGAACACCGAGGAGCTCAATGCAGGGAAGCTGGGAATTAACTGGGAAGGACCATACAAAATTACTCGCGAAGTCCGAAATGGAGTCTATCAGCTCGAGGACTCAGAGGGGAAACCAGTCCCGAGGTCTTGGAATTCTTTACACCTCAAACTCTTTCACAGCTGATTTATTTGTATCGAACTACGATTTGGCTTGATCCCGATAAGGGTACGTAGGCAGCCCACTTCGGGTCCAGCTATCCATATNAAAAAAAAAAAAAAAAAAAAAAAAAAAAAAAAAAAAAAAAAAAAAAAAAAAAAAAAAAAAAAAAAAGCCGAAGTCCGACTTCGCATCTACCATTTAAAGCCGAAGTCAAACTTCGCAAGCCTAAACCGAAGTTCTCACTTCGTACTCAGCTTTACTTTAAAGCTAAATTTTGCGAAAAATTTAAACCGAAGTCCTCACTTCGTCCTCTGCTTTACTCAAAGTCAAAGCTCAGTTTCGCAAAATTCTTATCTAAACCGAAGTAATCACTTCGTACCCAGCTTTACTTATAAGTTGGGATGTCATTTTTTCCAAACTATTTAGCCGAGGTTCTCACTTCGCGTTCATTTCTGCTCGTACCATCTTTTAAAACGAAAGATTGTGGAAATGTAGTTCACATTAAGCAAAAAAAAAATAATAAAACGGAGCGGTCACCACGACCAAAACACTCCGGAACGAGTCTAAAATAAATACTACAAAACAGGGGGGCAACTCGTGCCAAGACAACCCCAGAATAGGAACTATTGATTCGGAGGAGTAGGATCAGACGCCGCCTCGGAAAGGGCCAAGCCCATCTCCGCTAGCTCCCCTTCCGACCTGGTGGTCGCCAGATAGTCGTCCATCCCCTGATTCGAGAGTTGCCCGAGGTTAGTGCCGGACTCGTCTATTGTGACGCTAAGCGGGTGCTCGGTGCATAAGAGATCGGGCGTATCCGCTAAAAGGTCTGAGAACGCAGCAAGGTCGAGTTCACGGGGAGTTACCTTTGAAACCTTCTCGTCAGCCTCCTCCTCGTCAGTTTTCAGGAGCCCGAGCTCGGCCTCCATATCCTCGATCTCGCCCCGAGAGATCTCTTCGACCAGCATCCGGTTAGCCCGGATCTCGGCAGCTCGGATCTGAAGCGGGGCTAGCTTCTCCCTCTCTTCGAAGGTGACCTTCACCTCCTCGACCAGAGGACGGAGAGTCCGCCTCATTGCCTGCCTCTCCTCCCTTCGCACCCTCTCAATCTTGCAGCTGTTGCCAGCCTCGAGTAGCTGATTGCGGAGCTCGATATCGTGCAACCTACTCCTTGCCGCCTTCGCATCCTCTGCGGCCTCGTAGTAAAGGTCCCCCGCCTTCTTTAGTTTGTCTCGGAGGTCCTCGTTGGCAATTCCGAGGTCAAGCACCTGTACCTCGGCTTTCTTCATCCGAGCCCGGATTTGTTCGGCTTTCTCCACGGTCGAAGCGTTCTCGGCCTCTAGTCTAGCATACTCCTTCACCTGGGCTTCCAGGTCAGCAATCTTTTCCCGGAGAAGGCTCACCTCGGAGGACGAGGGAGAGGCAAACAGCTGATCTTCGTAAGACGCCACCGAGGAGTTAAACTCGAACATCAGCTGAAAAGATAGCTTATTAAGCGACCGTTTGGCGAAAACAAAAAGGGGGCAAAGAAAAACAAAGAATATTTACCTCGCCGATTTTATCCGCAAAGCGAAAGAAGTTTGCGCGATTGACCTCGGTCATATCCGCGAATGCCGGGATCCGAACTCCGGGACGGATGTAGCTCCGCATTAGATCGGCTGGGGACGCAGGAGGAGCTGAAAGATTTTTGAGCAAGTCATTTCAGTAACAACTATCGAACTATCAGAGGTACAAAAGCAAAGTTAAGAAAATTTACCTCGGGCGAAAGAACGTTGTTCCTTCGGAGGATTTCGTCCGGAGTCTTTAGGCAGTGGGGCCTCCTTAAATCTCCCCTCCGAGGAAGGACCCCTGTCTTTCGAGCTAGATCTACTTCGCTCATCCCCTGACGGGCCAGTCCGGGCTTGCCCCTTTTCACGCGAGGAGGAGGCGGTCTCAGGCTCCTTCCTCTTCTTTGATGAATCAGTTTGCTGAGAGGAGGCCTCTTTTGAGGTGTTCTTCGGTATTGGGGGGGAAGGAGCGACCTCTCGTGGTTCATCACTGGAATCAGCAATGACAATCACGGGGGGATCAACGGGCCAGCAGGAGCCCCGGTTGATTCAGTGCCGAGCTCGGGAGAGCCAGTTGGAGGCGCGGAAGTCCCGCTCACCTCGAGAGCGGAGGAGCTGGAGGGGTTCTTGTTAGAAATGCGAGCTTTGCCTTCAGCGAGGGCCATCGCCATCTGCTTCTTCGCCTCTTTTTCGGCAATTCGGCACGCCCTCTCTTCCCTGTAGTTCATCTCCGAAACGCTTAAGGGCGTGGAGCAGACGAGAGAACGCCTTTTGAGCCTTGCCGTGGACTCTCTGATCCTCTCGCAGGAGAAAGAGTCCCAAGCGATCTGTCCTTGGCTACAGAACCTCGAAAAGAACTCAGCGAACGTAGGGCAAAGCAATCCGCGTTCGAAGTGATCTGAAAAGGAAACAGTTAAAAGTGAGACAAGAAACAAAATCACACTCGAGCTGGGCCTAGTAGGAAACGCTAGTCTACCAATTTTCGAGGTCCACTTCGAAACGAACGAGCTCGTGCGATGGCCAAAAGTGAGCTCGTTGACCGGGAAGAAGAAGTAGGACTTTCTCCATTTCTCGTCTTTCTCAGGCAGGTCGTCGAAGACCTTCAGTCCGGAGAGCGGGCTCACGTAGAGTGTACCCTTAGTACGACCCGTCTTCACGGTGTATACCTGGAGGAAGTCCGCCAGTGATAGCTGGTAACTGAATTCCTCCCCCAGGGTTTGCAAGCACATAACGGTCCAAACGAAGTTCGGGCACATTTGGGGGAGAGCGAAGCCCAGTTCGAACATCATCTTAACGATGAGCTCGGGAAGGGGAAACGACAAGCCACACGCAGAGAAGAAAATCTCGAACGCGCAGCAGTATCCCGGAGGAGGATTCTCCGGGGATTCGTGGGACTCCGGAATCTGAGTTCAATCTCAGACGGAATCCCGGTGGAGCCTCTAACCTCCGACAGGTTCGCCGCCGAGAGAATTGACGGCGGATGAGGGCCAAAAACGCCTGGAATCAGGGGTTTCGAAGGTTTACCCGACGAGGATTTCGGAGGAGACATTCTTTTCCGGGAAATTAGTGAAGAACGAAGAAAGAGAAAAGGGCTTTTCCGGCGAAAGCAGGGAGATTTACGGGAGAAAAGAGAGAGAATCTAAGAGCATAAAAACATAAATTGAAGATTAAGGGAGAGAGAGAAGTCGGGGATTACCTTTATACACAGCACCAGAAAGCAATGATTGCCTAGGGAAGTGAAAGGTCTCGCACCGTTTCTTTTCTCTCTTATAACCAACACGCCACCTAGTGGGCCCCGAGGCTTGTTCGGGAAGGCAAATCCCATCATTACCTCGATCAAATCGTGGAGATATGGGGAAATATTCAGTTTCCCGAAATTGATCGTTTGAGGGTTAAAAGTCCCCCGAACTGTTTAGCTCGAGAGACTTGGGGGGCAACTGTTGTACCCACGATCTGCCGTCTCGGATAATAGGCCAGAGGGCCCAGGCCGGGCTTGGCTATTGGGCCGAAAAGCATGTTATCGATCGGCCCATCAGGCCCAGAGAAGGCAAGAGAGCGCGGAGACGTTTCATGCTGGACAGCTCGGAGTTCGGGCCCAGTCAAAGATTCCTGCATTCAAGGGTGTTAATTAGTCCGTGCGAATCGTGCCCTATTAATTGTACATTAATTGGGTAATTAATTGGTCTGTATAAATATGTAAGGGGGGTCTCACTTGTAAAGGATCCGAATTCTTCCAGAAAAAGGCAATACAAATTCAAATCTTAAAACTCATTCAATTCAGTTCGGAACTGTTTTACGGCGATAAGCTCCTCCACAATTAAATCACTTCGGAAGGAGAAGCTAATTCTCAGTTCTCACATGACCGGTATGAGATTATTCTCAAGGGGTATCGGGCCTAGAGAGGCGGATAGGTGGACATATGCAGTTGGAGCAGATATTTCTCTGTTTGGAGGTTAATCCAGTTGGATAATGTAAGTTGAGTGGGCAGGTGTAACATTGCAATGTTATACTCGGACCACAGGAGGTACTTGTGTCGAGAGATGTTTATAGTCGTTAAGGATTGTTGCTCCTGAGGGGATGGTGATTCCCCTGAATACCGATAGCTCGAGGGGCTGAGGGCTCCGAGAGTGGCAGAGGGGATGTTGTTCTCCTGAGGGGATGAGTAGTTCCCCTGATACCGAGATCTTGAGGATTGTGGTCCAAGAGGGAGACGGTATAACTCGAAGACGCTGGTCTGAGAGTAAGATCGGTATGACTCGAAGGTTGCGACCTAAGAGTGGAAGAGTTGGGAGCAAGCAATTCCTAGGACGTGAGTATAAACATAACGATTGAATGTAGACCTCAAGAGATTGACGTTGGTTTAATCTCGGGTTTTGGATGTGTTAACCATTGGGACAGGGTTTTATGACCAGAGCAGTTATGAATGTTTGGCTGTGCGCCAAGATTGTGAGGCCGGTGGTGCTGGAGTCCCGGAAGGGGAGTTACAGCAGGTTTGAGCCGGGAAAGGCATGTTTGCCAGATAGATAAGTTCACGAGAAGCCTTCATGGCAGGATCAACTAATTGTTGCGACGATGTTGGATGAAGTTCATTGGAGATGGACAGGGTTGCTAGATTCAAGGTTTTTGGTAAGCTTGTTGGAGGGAATAAGTCAAGTGGTTTGAGTAAGCGGCCTGCAAAGCATTTGAAGCGGTGAATCAGAATATGCGAACGTATGGTACTTGTTTTTTTTATTACGCTCGTATTGATGATTTGTCGTGGAGAATTGCCAAGCGGAAAGCTATTTCTGGAATAAACTATCTTGTGGAAGTTTCCCTAACTGGCAAGCTACTAGAGGTTCTTGGACGAACAAGAGGGTTGATATTCAAGTGGTGGTGAGTTGTTGTGGGCATACTTGATTATTTTTCTAGTAGAGTTGGAGACGCAACTGTAGGATTGGTTGAGCAGGGGACTCTTTTGGCTTAACACTTCACTGTGGGGAGCGTCGGTGCTCGTCAAGAAGAAAGACGAGGTATGTGTTTATGAGTTTGTGGCGATGNAAACGCGCCAACAGCGTTTATGACTTTGATGAACAGCGTGTTTCAGGAGTTTCTGGATGTGTGTCATCATTTTCATCGACGATATCCTGGTTTATTCTAAGAGTCCTGAAGAGCATGCAGTGCATTTGAGGGCAGTTATGGAGAAGCTGCGGGAGCAGAAGTTGTTTGCTAAGTTGAGCAAGTGCAATTTTTGGCAGCGTGAGATGGGCTTTCTGGGTCACATTGTTTCTGCAGGGGGGGTTTCTTTGGATCCAGAGAAGATTCAGGCTATAAGGGATTGGCCTAGACCGCAGAATGCCACAGAGATCAGGAGTTTCCTTGGATTGGCAGGTTACTACAGGAGATTTGTGCAGGAATTTGCAAGCAGAGCACGTCCTATGACTAAGTTGACAGGGAAGGATGTTCCTTTTGTCTGGTCAGAGGAGTGTGAGGAGGGCTTTGCAAGCCTGAAGGAGATGTTGACTACTGCGCCGGTATTGGCTTTGCCTGAGCAGGGGGAACCCTATGTGTTTTATACAGATGCATCTAGAGTTTGTTTGGGGTGTGTTCTGATGCAGCATGGGAAGGTGATTGCTTATGCTTCGCGGCAGTTGCGGGTGCATGAAGGCAACTATCCTACTCATGATTTGGAGATGGGTGCTGTAGTTTTTGCCCTGAAGATTTGGAGATCTTATCTGTATGGTGCAAAGGTACAGGTGTTTACAGATCATAAGAGTCTATAGTATATATTCACTCAGCCTGAGTTGAATTTGAGACAGAGGCGGTGGATGGAGCTTGTGGCAGACTTTGATTTGGAGATAGCCTATCACCATGGTAAGGCTAACATGGTTGTAGATGCTCTGAGCCGGAAGAGGGTAGCTTCAGCTCAGGAGCAGGAGATGGAGTCTCTGGTAGGGGAGATCAGTGCTTTGAGTTTGTGTGCTGTTTCACTGGAACCGTTGGGTTTGGAAGCAGTTGACAGAGCAGATCTTCTGAGTAGGGTGCGGTTGGCACAGGAGAAGGATTTGGGGCTGGTGAATGCCTCAAAGGATGTTGATTCAGAGTATCAGGTCTCAGATAATGGTACTATTTTGGTGCACGGTCGGGTTTGTGTGCCCAAGGATGAGGAGTTGAGGCAGGAGATTCTGAGAGAGGCTCATGCGAGCAAGTTGTCTATTCATCCAGGAGCGACTAAGATGTACCGTGACCTCAAGAGGTATTATCATTGGGTCGGGATGAAGAAGGATGTGGCTAGTTGGGTTTCGAGGTGTGATGTGTGTCAGCTAGTGAAGGCTGAGCATCAGGTTCCTGGCGGGTTACTGAAGAGTTTACCCATTCCTGAGTGGAAGTGGGATATGATCACCATGGATTTTGTGGTGGGATTGCCAGTGTCACGGACCTTTGATGCTATTTGGGTCATTGTGGACCGGTTGACTAAGTCAGCACATTTTCTGGCCATTAAGAAGACTGATGGAGCAGCGGTCTTGGCTAAGAAGTATGTGAGGGAGATAGTCAGGTTGCATGGGGTGCCAGCGAGCATTGTGTCTGATAGGGATTCTAAGTTCACTTCGGTGTTCTGGAAGGCATTTCAGGCAGAGATGGGCACTAAGGTGCATATGAGTACAGCTTATCATCCCCAGACAGATGGACAGTCTGAGAGGACGATCCAGACGCTGGAGGATTTGCTGAGGATGTGTGTGTTGGATTGGGGTGGCCATTGGGCAGATCACCTGAACCTGGTAGAGTTTGCTTACAACAACAGTTATCAGGCGAGTATTAAGATGGCTCCTTATGAGGCTTTGTATGGGAGGCCATGTCGTACACCATTATGCTGGACTCAGGTGGGGGAGAGGAGCATGTTTGGTGCTAGTTTTGTTCAGGAGACCTCAGAGAAGATTCGGGTTCTCAAGCTGAACATGAAGGAGGCTCAGGATAGGCAGAGGAGTTATGCAGATAGGAGGAGGAGAGATCTTGAGTTTCAGGTGGGAGACAGAGTGTACCTCAAGATGGCCATGTTGCGGGGTCCGAACAGGTCATTGTCAGAGACTAAGTTGAGTCCGAGGTATATGGGTCCATTCAGAGTGATTGAGCGAGTTGGACCAGTGGCATATAGACTGGAGTTACCTGAGGTTATGCGTTCTTTCCACAAGGTATTCCATGTGTCTATGTTGCGGAAGTGTCTCCGTGAGGATGATCAGTTGTTGGCTAAGATTCCTGAAGATCTTCAGCCTAACATGACTTTGGAGGCGAGACCAGTGAGGGTTCTCGAGAGGAGGATCAAGGAACTTCGGAAGAAGAAGATTCCTTTGATGAGAGTCCTGTGGGACTGTGATGGTGTGGAGGAGCAGACTTTGGAACCTGAGGCGAGGATGAAGGCAAGGTTTAAGAAGTAGTATGAGAAGCAACCACGACTTGAGCTTGCCTAGTCTGGTTCCGTCTGTAATCCGTGGCTGGAGCGGGAATGGAGTATTCCAGCCCATCTCTCTTGTTACTCGGTCGCTTGGGGTGGTTGGTTGTGCGACTCAGTAACAAGATGAGGTGGTGCTCGGGGTACAAAGTTTCCGTGAGGCGGNGGGATTTAGGGAAAGTTTCCCGAAATAGAAGTTTCCTGAAGTGGAAAATTTCCAGAAATGGAAGGTGCTAAATATGGAAAGTTTTTCGGGAAAGAGAATTGTCCATTGTAGCGGTGGGAAGCCTTGGAGGGGGCTTTTGTGGCCTTTGTGGCGGACTTTCGAGTCAGTGTGCCCGTGTGTGGCGGTCTTTTTGGACAATGTGTGGTCTTTGTGACGGGCTTTTTAGCCAGAGTGTCTTTGTGACGGTCCTCTTTAGGACATTTGTGTGGCCTTGGTGGCGGTCCTTTTGAGGACATTTGTTTGGCCTTTGTGGCGGGCTGTTTAGCCAGAGTGTCTTTGTGA
>NC_025696.1:27560024-27581275 GCF_000633955.1 Camelina sativa
GGTCCTCTTTAGGACATTTGTTTGGCCTTGGTGGCGGTCCTCTTTAGGACATTTTGTTGGCCTTTGTGGCGGCCTTTGTGGCGTGTATATGATCCTTGTGTGGTCATGGGGTATCTCGGTGAGGGGATATGTGGTTGGTAGAACATTGAGATGTTTTTACGCGAGCCACGGGAAGGAAACCTGGATAGGGATAGGACTCAGACGTGTTCAGAATCGTTTGCTCGCGGCTCTTGGAGGACTTTGGTTCTCCTAGTACTGCCATATTCGGAGTCTTTGTAACTTTGCAGTATGGTTGGTATATCGACTTCGGACGACGGTCCGGAGGCGCGCTGTAGGGTGACGACCCAAGAGACGAGTTGGATTTTTCCTTATATATAATGGCATGCGGGCTTAGGCCCGATGAGGAGCCAACATTGGCATGCAGACTTAGGTCTGATGAGGAGCCGATGAAACTCAAGGTTTAGGCCTATGAGAAAAAGGAAAGTCCAAAAGTCGAGAGCAAATGACGCCTGGAGTGTGAGTCTATCGCCTAGAGGTGACCTTCTGTAGATCGGTCGGAGGAGTGCGGGCCGGGGAGACGGTTGCACGGGATTCCTTGGCTGATGGTTGATCGGGATTCGGGGACGAATCCAGTTTGGTGGGGGAGAATTGTAACATCCGTGAACCGGAATTCCGCTTTGGGATGTGCATCGATCGATGCAGTAGGAGCATCGGTCAATGCTGGCTCAATTCTGTGCGTTTTGACTTAAGTCAAACGCTGCGTTTTGGGTTAGGGAAAACCCTTAGATGCGAGTTTTGTCCCATTCGTGTTGATTGGCCGTTTTTGAGAGAGAACGAGGGAGAGAAAGAGTTCTTGAGAGTTTCTGGTGATTTCTAGGAGATTTGGGGCGTTCCTGTAGAGATCTGTAGGAGCTTCCTAGAAGCGTGTTCTTGCTTGTTTGTTGTTCAGATTCGTCTTGGCACAGGTAAGTGCAGGACCATGGCTTATCTAAGCTAGAGAATTCAGTAGTTTGCTTGTTGTATGTTGTTAGACGTATTAGATTGTTGCTATGGACGTTAGGAAGCTTTCTTGTGGCTTGGGATTGAGTTCTTGTGGTTGTAGGAATGAAATCCGGCGAGAAGCTTCGGGGAAATCACGGTGCTCGACGTTGCGTCGATCGATGCATACCTTGCATCGGTCGATGCAAGTGCGAGGACGGCGCAATGAACTTTAGGGTTTTTCGTGTGCGTCGAGCATGCGTCGGTTGATGCAGACTGGGTATCGGTCGATGCAAGTTATACTTGTGTCGATCGATGCAGCTTCTGTATCGATCGATGCAGCTTCTGTATCGATCGATGCTTCTCCATTCGGCATCGGTCGATGCAAGTGTGGCATCGGTCGATGCTAAGTCCTGTTTCGTTATTGTCGTGCGTTGATTGTTGTGTGAAGATTACTGATACTCTATTGCTTGTGTATAGCCCAGTAGATGGGAGGATTGCCTTACTGAGTGTTTATAAAATACTCATGCATTGCAATATGTGTTTGTGGTGCAGGTAAAGGCAAAGTGTGATCGTGGAATCCAAGCAATGAAGAGGAGGAAGTTCTAAGGGCTCGACTGATTGTTATCTGGCATTGTTAGGTTGCTAGAACTTTGTCCTAGAACATTGTTTAGGATTGCTGGCTATTTGGTTTATGATGTTCTAGATCATTAGTTAAGAATTGGAATTGATATTGGCTATTATATTATTTGATTTGGATATTATAAACTGAGATTGGTATTTCCGCTGTTGATTGTGATTGTGGTTAGGTGGCTAGTGGGTATGGGACCACTAGCTGTAGTTTTTTATTATTATTATTTATTATTTATTTTAAAAAAAAAAGGTCGGTCCTTTCACCAGCATTCACTTGACTCCCCATAACCTTTACGTTTCTCAAATACTAAAGCTTTTCCTCATTACCTTATGACTTGCCCACTAGTTTAACTTCTTGGATTCAGTGCTTCTCTTTCTTCAGCTTGTTCCTGACTCTTCTTTCCTCCTCCAATTTTCAGCTTGATTTCTTTCATCGTCTTGATATACTCATCGTACGACTTGTATTCTCTCCTTTGTTAGCCACAATACTTTACTTCTCCGGTTCCTCCGACTACTTTACCCTTATATGCCTTAAAATTTCATCCTTGTACGATTTCTTTCGGCTTCGTATAGTTTTTCTCAAAATTACTTTGAGCATCTTCTTCAACTCCCGTACTTATGAAATTTATCAAACCCATTCTTACCCAACTCTTGCCTTTTAGCATCATGATGCTTCTCCGTTGCCGTCTATTATTTTCTTGCACCCTCTTTGTCTATTCGTATACTATTTTCTTCTCTTATGTATTATCTTCTTGCACCCTCTTTGTCCTACTCCTTGGACTACGCACTAATCTTTCGCACTTTCTTGGTCACGTCTGATTTGACCTTTAATTTGCCACTGTCAATTGATTTGCACTACTCTCTCGTTCTTTCGATTCCTTTGAGTTTGCCTCAACCTTCTCCATCATTCTTCTTCTTTTCTCTTCTCCTTCTTTCAATAATCGACTCAAACTGGCTGTTCTGGCCTGGTCGAACTCTCTCTTGCTCTTTCTTGAGCTTCTTCTCTTTTGTCTGATCGCGTTCTGTGGTGACTTACGTGAATCCTCATCGATTGCGTGAGAGTTAATTATGCAAATAATTAACTATACAACCTATAAAACTCAAGCAACAATCAAAGCAAGTAATTTCAAAAAACAAAGATTAGCAAGCAGTTTTAAATAACACCACAAACAACACAAATACGGCTAAAGAACACAAGTACTTTTCCACAAGGCAACAAGGTTCTACTTCACTTAGCCGATAATTCTAAGGGTTCGGATCCTAGACAAACACAATGAAGGTTAGGTCTAGAAACAAAAAGAATATTATCCAACCCTTACACACAACCCCCAAAAAGAACTTCCCTTACTCCCAAAAGTCCTACTGGTTCCTGAGCCTAGTACACGCTTCACACGTGCACACGCACTCCCTAGCTGGATCATCAGGTTGCGGTTCAGCGGGAGGCTCGGTTGAGGTAGAGGCAGAAGACATTGAGGCTCCAGCTTGGTTCATCGGATTCACTTCCACTCGTTCAATTCGACCCACCGGGTTCTCTCCCGTTTCCTCGAATTGATTGGTTGTGCTCAATCTCTCGCGCATAATCCGATACGGAAAACTATGGAGATAGTGTCCACNAATACTTTACTTCTCCGGTTCCTCCGACTACTTTACCCTTATATGCCTTAAAATTTCATCCTTGTACGATTTCTTTCGGCTTCGTATAGTTTTTCTCAAAATTACTTTGAGCATCTTCTTCAACTCCCGTACTTATGAAATTTATCAAACCCATTCTTACCCAACTCTTGCCTTTTAGCATCATGATGCTTCTCCGTTGCCGTCTATTATTTTCTTGCACCCTCTTTGTCTATTCGTATACTATTTTCTTCTCTTATGTATTATCTTCTTGCACCCTCTTTGTCCTACTCCTTGGACTACGCACTAATCTTTCGCACTTTCTTGGTCACGTCTGATTTGACCTTTAATTTGCCACTGTCAATTGATTTGCACTACTCTCTCGTTCTTTCGATTCCTTTGAGTTTGCCTCAACCTTCTCCATCATTCTTCTTCTTTTCTCTTCTCCTTCTTTCAATAATCGACTCAAACTGGCTGTTCTGGCCTGGTCGAACTCTCTCTTGCTCTTTCTTGAGCTTCTTCTCTTTTGTCTGATCGCGTTCTGTGGTGACTTACGTGAATCCTCATCGATTGCGTGAGAGTTAATTATGCAAATAATTAACTATACAACCTATAAAACTCAAGCAACAATCAAAGCAAGTAATTTCAAAAAACAAAGATTAGCAAGCAGTTTTAAATAACACCACAAACAACACAAATACGGCTAAAGAACACAAGTACTTTTCCACAAGGCAACAAGGTTCTACTTCACTTAGCCGATAATTCTAAGGGTTCGGATCCTAGACAAACACAATGAAGGTTAGGTCTAGAAACAAAAAGAATATTATCCAACCCTTACACACAACCCCCAAAAAGAACTTCCCTTACTCCCAAAAGTCCTACTGGTTCCTGAGCCTAGTACACGCTTCACACGTGCACACGCACTCCCTAGCTGGATCATCAGGTTGCGGTTCAGCGGGAGGCTCGGTTGAGGTAGAGGCAGAAGACATTGAGGCTCCAGCTTGGTTCATCGGATTCACTTCCACTCGTTCAATTCGACCCACCGGGTTCTCTCCCGTTTCCTCGAATTGATTGGTTGTGCTCAATCTCTCGCGCATAATCCGATACGGAAAACTATGGAGATAGTGTCCACTTCCACCACACTCGGTACACACAACTCGCTCCGGGTCCGGAAAATGTTGAGGTCTTATCCTCCAACAATGGTTGTTCGGATGCCCCGGTTCTCCACACGCCTCACACTGCCTCCAGTATCTCATGCGGTCTGGGTTTAGGCAGCGATAGGCAAAGTGACCTCGCATTCCGCACCACTCACAATCCTCGTTCGTCGGGTCACACATGCGTCTCAACGACGACCTCCAGCAATGCCTTGTCCAATGTCCAATGCCCTCGCATAACTCGCAGTAAGGTGCGTTCCGCATATGGACTTGGTTCGGGTAGACCACCCTCTTCCTGGCAGTGGCTCTCACTCTCAGCCTGCCTCTCGGTTGAAAGGTCACTGGCCGCGTCTCCGGCTGCTCCCTTGCCTGGAACTCTTGGTATGACATTCTCGGCCTTTTCCAATTCGAACTACTCTCTCCAATCTCGAGCCTTACTCGCTCTCGGTTCTGCCTCCTTAATTCATACATTCTAGCAATCTTCTCCAAATCTCGGTCCATCGGTTCCTCTTCTTGCCCCGGTAATATCATCCGTAATGGCACAGCTCGAATGGGACTATTGCGCCTTAGCACAATTTGGTTCGGCTCCGCTTGGTCTGGTACAACTTGGTCTGGCATTAAGAGTTCTGGTTCGCCTTGGTTTCTCGCAACTTGACTTGATTCTCCTTGTTCTCTCACTACATGACTTGATCCTCCTTGGTCTCTTGAAACACGTCTTGCGCTAGGCCTCAACCCCGCATCCTCTCTAAGCTCTGCACTCGCATCAGCTTCTTGATCTTGGCCCCTTGGTATCGGGTCTTGCTCATCCCTTGATTCCACCACAAAAGTTGGAATCCCTTCATCATCACTTGATAAGATATCGATCACCTCCACAACTCTCTCCCCTTTTATCATAGGTTCTTCGGACTTAGAGTCCCCCTCGGTCGGATTATCTTCTCCCTTGGCCTCCGGTACAACGACTTCCCCATCGTCCTCGTTCGCTCTCTCCGGTGAGCGCATCTCATTCAGCATCAAAAGAATCGTTGAAACCGTCTCGGGTCTCTCTTCCATGGTTCGTTCCCCACTAGTGTCTCCGATCTCCGGTACAACTCTCGCCCCACTAGCGACACCTTCTTCTTCCAGCACATACACGTCCGTCAAGAAATCTAAGATTTTATCAATGGCCTCCGGGTACTCCCTCATATATTTCTTATGGCTAATATCCTCGCCCTGATCCTTCACAAGATCCAACAATAACTTCTGTAACCTATCGGCGAGCTCCACCTCCGCCTCTCCATGATCTCCCACAGGGATAGTCTCAAACTTCCCTTGTGCGTCCATTCGCACTTGAAGACGACTTGGTTCACCAATCTCTAGTACAACGGTCTGGTCATCTTAATCAGTTTCCAACTCCTCTGTTTCCTCCAAACACTCGGACGGATCGGTCTCGACAGACCAGTTGGTGTCGTCAGCATCGAACACCCCGTCCTCATCCCAATCATTCGAATGATTTGGTCCTTGTCCACTTTCTGATTCCGTCGACAAATACCCGTTGTGATGCCCACAATCCTCATGCCTCGGCCCCTCACTCCCTGAACCGTCCCCGCAACCTGAATCACCTGAAGACATCTAAAATCCACAAGAAACAAGGTGAGATACTTAGTCCATTCTAAGGTTCACTCAAAACTAGACAAGCAAACTACCGGATAAAAGTTTTGTGTTTTTGCGAGACATTTACTCGATAAAACTTTAAAATGCACAAGTGCTCGCGGGTTCGAAAACACCGCTCTGATACCACCGTTGTAACGCCCCCGAACCGTCCTAGGACCACGAAGGCCATCGGACAACCACAGGACGCCACTTGCAGAATTGCACCGAGGTGATCCGGTCGAGGGATGGAAGCTGCAGACTTCCCGACCGGTCCTCCTTGGCACAACTCCACCCGCAACAGGGGTTTCTTAGGCTTTGCAACCCTCGTGACCTGGTGCGTTGTGTTAGCCCGGACAAGGCCGAGTATCATTTGCAACTTGCCATGCTTTCCTGAAAACCGAATATATTACTTTAACAAAATATTTCATCGTAAATAAATCATCAAAGTAATATATAAAGATAGTCGGAAAGTTTTACACTTATTTGTTTAAGAAAATATAGGGTTTTACAAGAAACACAAGAAAACCCTATCCGGTACCCTAACGTTTGCTCCGGCTCTAGACTCACTTAGGCTTCCCTGCAAGACCAAAACAAATGAAAACATGAGTAATCTAAGATTACTCAGTGGTTCTGGGTACCTTTTTCTTAAACGGGTTTCTACCTTCCCTCAACCCGACTACCCCGTCAACAAGAAGACAAGCAAGTAAACAAACTTGACAAGTTATCAAAGCTACGCAACGAAAATCATAGCGGAAGCAATTTAAACCACACACTAGCGAGAGAGGTTAGATCCATACGGCTCGACTCGATGATCTATACTCGCTATACACATTACAAGACAACTAAAGAACACTTTAGACTCTTGACCCATACGCGACTCATAAGGACAATCTAGAGTAAAACAAGGGACACTCGAATTACCTAGACTCCTTTCGCCTACCAAACCAACAAAGACATCTAGAATACTACAAGGATCGCTTGGAATACTTTAGACTCTTTTCACCTAAGGGCCCTCGATAATCTGTTCCATTCCATACCATCTCCCTCAGGCCGAGACTACAAAGGTCACCAGCAATGAGCCCACAACTTAGCTACATCGTCATGTAGCGGTCACGCTAGTAGCTAGCTAGCCGTGATAGTGTCCCCACGTGAGTGGTCGTCGGGAACTCACGCGTGACAACCGCTTTTGGAACAGAAAAATCGACTCATTACTCTTAGCTAAGACTCAAGAAACATATTCAAGAGACTTCGTTAAACACTTACCACCACTCAAGCAAGGAAATCGAGCAACTTCAAGCACGAAACTTCAAGCAAGAGTACATGCAATAAATCAACAAGTAACGAGAATGATAATTCAAGTAAGTTATGATTAAATTCACATGCATGCAACCAATTTATTCCACTTCAACAAATCATGCAACAAGTTTAACCATGCATGATACCAAAATAATTTACCGTTTAAATCCTTAAGTCCAATTTACGCATGCCAGTCCATTCGCTTGAACCGTTCAAGTCCCTTAAGCCCAAATTATGCATGCGACCACTTTAAGCAATATTATGCCTTAAAATGCACAATGCTTTACTCGTTAATTATGCATGAACCCGATTTTAAGCAAGACTTAATACTTACAAAATTCTATAGGTTCGATCATGCATGCAACCCTTAAACCACATTTTTAAGAGTTTTAATTTACTTAAAACTTTACCCAATTTCTCCCTTAACCGATTATCAAGTGAGTCCAATTTATTAGCATGCAAACCATCCCTTTTACGCATGCATGCATCAAACTTTAAACTGCAACAACATGCAGCTACTCTACACGCTTACCACAGACTCACCTTTTCACGCGTCAATGATTCCTGGACTTCACCACACCACTCGATCAGATAGACTCCGCGTCGATAGCTCCCCGCTCCTTCGACCGTTCTCGATCCGCAACCCGCTTTGTTTCTGGGCTTCACTTTACCGCAAACCGCTTATCCTCTCGACCTTCTTCGATCGCAAAATAGGTCTCGCTCTCGTTCTTTCTCTCTCAACACTAACACCGTATTTTCTCGGTGATCTCCTTGACACAAACACTGGCTTTTCTCGACAACTCCTTCGATAGAGTCTCCGTCTTTTACTTGATAATTTCTCGATGCAAAAACCTTCCCTTCTTTGATCTCCTCTCGGCGTAAATGTCGACAATCTCCCTCTCTTGATCTCTCTCTCGGTCTCTCTCGATTTTAAGGTGAGAAAAGAGAGCTTAAGGACTTAAGAGATTTTTGCGAAAATGAGAGAAAATGAGANAATGATTCCTGGACTTCACCGCACCACTCGATCAGATAGACTCCGCGTCGATAGCTCCCCGCTCCTTCGACCGTTCTCGATCCGCAACCCGCTTTGTTTCTGGGCTTCACTTTACCGCAAACCGCTTATCCTCTCGACCTTCTTCGATCGCAAAATAGGTCTCGCTCTCGTTCTTTCTCTCTCAACACTAACACCGTATTTTCTCGGTGATCTCCTTGACACAAACACTGGCTTTTCTCGACAACTCCTTCGATAGAGTCTCCGTCTTTTACTTGATAATTTCTCGATGCAAAAACCTTCCCTTCTTTGATCTCCTCTCGGCGTAAATGTCGACAATCTCCCTCTCTTGATCTCTCTCTCGGTCTCTCTCGATTTTAAGGTGAGAAAAGAGAGCTTAAGGACTTAAGAGATTTTTGCGAAAATGAGAGAAAATGAGAGAATTAAGTCTCACATCCTCTATTTATAGGCTTGAACTCACCCTCTTCCTCCTTAGTGCGTTTTGACAAGTGGCTAGCTCATGCCTTGCATGTTGAGTGTGATTAACACCCCCCAATCGTTAATCGCCATTTCTTCCACTAACTCTCTTCTATTAGTGCATGTAAATTATTTTATTAGTGCATGAAATGCATGCAATTTGATTGGTCAATTTTATGAGAGAAATTCAATTTTTATTCTCTGGACCAACTCATCTCTCGTCCGACGTTTCTCGACGGTTCTCGACCTTTCTCGTCTCATCCGGTCATACCTCTCGGTCTTCTCGACATTTCTCGGTCATTGGTCGAACGCCTTCGGATGCTATCGACCTCACTCGATGGCACGTCTCGGATGCCTCGACAATGCGTCTCGGATGTTCGACGATACGCTTCGGACAACTTTCCTCGGCACTCTCGACAGATTTTCTCGACCACTTTTCTCGGCCTCTCGACCACTTTTCTCGGCCTCTCGACAGATTTTCTTCCCCGGTACTTACCCGACTTTCCGCGGATGCCTTTTCCACATAAACCATGAATTTTTAGTTGGTTTTAAGGCCTTGATCTCACCTCCGGTCACTCCAGTCTTGGCTCGGCCATTCTTCGAGCCACGAGTATTTTCTCGGACTTCTTCCGGTCATTCTCCTTTATTTCGGTTCCTCTTCTTTCTTAGATCTTTTCCGGTCCACTTTCTCGATCTTTTATTTTGAGATTTCTACCCTTGGTGAGGGTCATTACATGTAGTATGGCTGTTTTAAAACGAGAACACCGCTTAAACTCTAAGGAACGTATCACCAGTCTTCAAACACGACTAAACTTTGCAATGGAGAGCCTCAATCCACAATTACGGAGCACTATCCCCCTTTTGCAAGATGATCTAACAAAGGCCTATAGTGATGAGGAGAAACACTGGCAACAATAGAGCAGGAACCAATGGATGACTTCTAGAGATCAAAACACCAGTTTCTTCCACGCTTGTGCAAAAAAAAGATTTGCAAAGAACTGGATCACCTCTATATCGGATGAACAAGGAAACTTATATCAAGGAGACAAGGAGATTGGCGATCATGCACAAAGTTTTTTCTCAAAAATATTTGAAACAGCCAATCATCAAGTCACACCATTCCCAAGATTTTTGATGAAGTAAAGATTTTTTCTCAAAAGTCACAAAGTTTTTGCAGACTTCATTCCCAAGGTTTCTGATGAAGCAAATAAGAGGCTAACTAGAGCTTTCACAAGTGAGGAGATATACAGTGCAATTTGTTCAATTGGTGATGATCGTGCACCGGGACCGGACGGTTTAACAGCCAGATTCTACAATGCTTGTTGGGAAACAATCGGACCACAAGTCATACAAGAGGTGCAAAAAATTTTCGAAACTTCAACATTGAAACAGAGCATAAATCACACCAACATTTTTATGATACCAAAGATTGATAATCCTCAAACTCTCTCAGACTACCGGCCAATAGCATTATGCAATGTGCTATATAAAATAATTTCTAAATGTTTGGTTCAGCGTTTAAAACCACATCTTAACGACATTGTCTCCGACTCGCAAGCTGCTTTTATTCCAGGACGTTTAATTCAAGACAATGTGATGATTGCACATGAAGTAATGCATTCTTTAAAGGTCAGAACTCGAGTCTCACAAAATTATATGGCTGTCAAAACGGATGTTACTAAAGCTTACGATCGCGTCGAATGGAACTTCCTAGAGACAACCCTGAAACTCTTTGGCTTTTGTCCACAATGGATCAACTGGATCATGGCTGCAGTAACTACTGTCAACTATTCTATCTTGATAAATGGTGCTCCCTATGGTTATGTTCAACCAACTAGGGGTGTTAGACAGGGTGATCCCCTATCACCATACCTCTTTATACTATGCTCAGATATACTTAGTCACCTAATCTCGACAAGAGTTAGTGAGGGTGATCTTTGTGGTATACGGATAGGGAACGGAGCTCCATGTATTACTCATTTGCAGTTTGCAGATGATTGTGTATTTTTCAGCAAGGAAAACAAGAAAAACTGCCAATCTCTAAAAGATATTTTTGATGTCTATGAATACTATTCAGGACAGAAGATAAATACTTCAAAATCAATGATCACTTTTGGTAGTAGAGTTTATGGGACCACTCAAATACGTTTGAAATCAATTCTTGACATCCCGAATCATGGAGGAGGAGGGAAGTATTTAGGCCTTCCTGAGCAGTTTGGTCGAAAAAAGAAGGAGATGTTCGAGTACATAGTTGAAAGAGTAAAGAAACGTACAAATACTTGGACTGCTAAGAAACTGTCACCTGCTGGTAAAGAGATAATGTTAAACTCTGTCGCCTTAACAATGCCGGTATACGCTATGTTGTGCTTCAAGTTACCATTAGGAATCACTTCAGAAATCGAATCACTATTAATGCAGTTTTGGTGGGGAAAAAATTCAAACCAACGCAGTATACCATGGATCGCTTGGAAAAAGCTACAATGTTCGAAAAGAAAAAGGGGTTTGGGATTTAGGGACCTGGCAAGATTCAATGATGCACTTTTAGCAAAACAAGCATGGAGGTTGATTCAAAATCCTAATTCTTTATTTGCCCGCGTAATGAAAAACATATACTACCGAGATGAGTCAGTCTTGGATGCCAAATAAAGAAAGAAACAGTCTTATGGCTGGTCATCTATTTTAATAGGACTTGATCTCATAAAAAAGGGTTCAAGATATATTGTGGGGGATGGTAAATATATTCGTATAGGTTTGGATAATTTTATAGACGAGCATCCTCCAAGATTAGTTCAAACATTACCATTCCAATCGGATGCAACTCTTGACCAATTTATCTCTACAACTGGTGAAAGTCAATTTTGGGATAACCAAAAACTCCTTACTAGGCCTGCGAGTTTGGGTCGGGTCGGATACTTCGGGTCGGGTAATTCGGATAGTCGGGTAGTTCGGAATCTGAGAAGTGTTACCGAAAATAACCGATTTAAATAACGGGTCGGGTCGGTTCGGGTATCGGGTTTTTCGGTTATTATTTTTGGTTACCGAAACTAACCGAAGTTTTTATTTTTTTGGTTATTTTGGTTAATTAAGTTAAATCGGGTCAAAAATCTTGGTTATTTTCGGGTAAATTCGGGTAATTTCGGTTATTTACGGGTAGTTTGGATAATTTGGGTAATTCGGGTCGGTTAATTTTGGGTAATTTCGGGTAATACGGGTAATTCGGGTAATTTCGGGTAACCGATCGGTTAGGGTGAACCGAACCGACCGAACCGATAACCGATTACATATTATAACTACTTCCGATCGGTTTTCTTCTCTTAACCGAAACCGAACCGAAAATCGAAAATTTCGGTTCGGTTCGGTTCGGAATTCTCGGTTCGGGTAATATTCCCAGGGTGACTCCTTACCTATGTACCCCAGCAAGAGCAGGAAGTTATACAAAACATTCATCTCTCACAAGTGCCACAACCGGACAAATTAATTTGGAACTATACTAGATCAGGCGACTACACAGTCAAGACTGGATACTGGTTCATTACCCATTATCCTTTTGACCCTGGAGTGGCTCTAAATATACCTCATGGTTCAGTTGAACTTAAGAACAAAATATGGAAACTACGGCTGTTACCAAAGATCAAACACTTCTTATGGCGTATTCTATCACAAGCAATACCAGTCACCACAAGATTAAGAACAAGAGGTATGAACATTGATTCTTTATGTCCAAGATGTCATCAAACCGATGAAATAATCCACCACGCACTCTTCTCTTGTCCTTTTGCCATGATGGCTTGGAGATTTTCTTGTAGTTCTTCCCTAGACGTCACACATTTACCATCAAATACAGAGGATATCATTGCTCAGCTACTTACTTATCAAACACAGACTTTCAACATGTTTGATTCTTTATTACCCTTTGTTCTCCTCTGGCGTATTTGGAAAGCGAGAAACAACCAAGTTTTCAATAATTATCGAGAGAGTGTTTCAAAAACAGTTTTACAGTCGAAGTCAGATACAAAAGAATGGATTAACAGTCTACAAAATACATCTCCACCATTGACTACTACACATACGCATATAACCTCGTGGCTCCCTCCATCTCAACCGATCCTAAAATGTAACTATGACGCGAGTTATGATCATCAAACTCATGAGGCTACTGGCGGATGGATCTTCAGAAACTACCAGGGTGAGTCGTTTGTGTGGGGTGAGACCAAATTACATAATGTCCGATCTCCTTTACAAGCAGAAACAAAGAGTTTGCTCACTGCAATACAACAGGCATGGATCCGCGGCTATAAGGAGATTGAGTTTGAAGGAGATTGTGGAACCTTAATAAAACTAGTTAATGGCCATACAGTGGATGTTTCTTTAACAAGTCTACTTCAGGACATAAGAACTTGGTCTTCCAAATTACAGCATTGTTCATTTAATTTCATAAAGAGAGATTGTAATAGGGTGGCACATGCTTTAGCTAGATATGGTTGTATAGACTGCCAATATTACTCTGACTCTGTACTAAAGCCCCCATGGCTAAGCAGCATACTTTGTAATGATCAAGTTTAATCAATATATATTTCATTTGCGAAAAAAAAACATCTATACATTTCGCGTTTTCCAAAAACAACTCTAACTATTAAAGTTTTAACCCATAAAATCTTCAAAACTATCTTTAGAGATGCTATAATCTCTCAAATTTAAATGATACAACCGATTTTCAAAGTATTTATCTGTATCATATATTCGTATAACTATTTAAAGCGCACCAATACAAAATAACAGTTATTCTAAGAGCTCACCGATCAAATGTTTAAATGGGTTAGAATTGAAATTAGTCCGATCTATGATTAGTTAAATAGAAATATTAATATCATTTGATACTTCTAATTGTTTAGTTGCACTCAATAAACAACATTAATTTTTTTTTACTAAATTATATATGTTTAAACGACCAAAAGTTTAATCACATAACTTTAATACTCAATAAAAACCGTTAAAAGATAACATTGTTACATATATATATATATATATATAACACCAAAATACCTAATAATATAATTGAAATACTAAATTATAAATTATAAAAATTTATTATGAATATATATATATATATATTCCCGCGGTGTACCGCGGGTTAAAATCTAGTTCGAGTGAAGAAGAGAGATTCATAAATCATAAGAGAAACAAATATTAATGGCACAAGCTTATGTAGGTTCTTTTGAGATGAGACATACAAGTTCCTCTAGTGTCTCTACTCTCTAGTCATAAATTTAGGCTACTAGGACCGACCATTCTGGTTTTTTATCGAACCGGTCACAGTGTTGAGTGGTGACTACTGGTCTTCCTCGTCTGTGCCGAAGTAACGATCGCCAAACTCGCCTAAGCCCGGTATAACTCGGAACTGTGACCGGTTTGTTAACTGATCTCCTTGATATATTTATTGGCTACTGTTTTGTTCAATTTTAGTTATCTGTTCTGAATTTCCTGAATTTGTGATAATGAGTTTGAATCGTTGTATCTTTGCTTGGTGAGCTCAAGGAGCAAGAACTATGGATTTAGGACTATGGAAACCTAAATTATTTCTTAGCTTCTTTTGATGGAAGACGAAATTTTAATTTGATTAGAAAGGCTCATTTGAAAGCTTAGCAGCCTTAATTGTGCTTAGTCTTGTGCTTCTGTGTATTCTTTTGATGATTTTTTTTTTGCTTGGCTGAGATTTTATTTGGATCAATATCATCATCATCATACAGAACAGTGGTTATAATCTGTTTCTAGATTCTTTATTAATCTCCGGTTAGGTAACCTTATGTGGAAACCTCTGTTCTTGGACATTATTATATGTAGTTTAGTTGGACCTCATATCTGTTTTTTCCAAGTTGTTAGTGTTCTTCCTTGTCATTTTTTTAAGGTTATGAGTCATGTTCTAGCAGCTCTTAATCTCTGTTTATCTCATGTTTTCTTCCTTAACCTTTGCAAGAAATGTCCTTAAATTCTTCTTCTATAAGTGGACAAGCATAGAGGTTTACTTAAAGCCCTCATTAAAATCTAACCTACTGTTGCTTTCTTTCTATGTAAACTAGATGTTAGCTCACGCTACACGTGAGTTTTTACATAATCGTTATTCTATTTTGAAAAAAATAATATGTTATTATTATTTTGTTTTTTTGGTGTACATCAAAATTTAAAATCTATTTACTATGAATTTAACTAATGTAAAGAAATCAAATTTTCTTTTGATGATAATTTAGTGTAATTAAGTCATATTGTACCTTACATGTCATATGCTATATATTTTTGTAGTTGTAGTCATATTTCAAAATCATTGTGATATATATTTTCATAAAAGTTATTTTGTGGTGTAGTTATGCATATTATTTTATTTAATTATGGTGATAGCTTAAAGAGATTTAAAATGTTTAAATTAAGAAAAAATAATAATAATAAACAGTAGGTTTGTAGTGTCTCATACATATATAACTAAATGAGTATAACCATAGATTATTAGACTAATACATTTTCCAGAAAAATGAAATTAAAAAACAGCAACTACTTTATTAGGTTATTATCTTAAAGTCTTTAATTGTGTCTGAATTTTTATTTATATGAAATGATAATGTTTAATGTAAAAAAGAAAAAATAAAATATATATCATATATTACATGTATATCCTATTAAAATAAACTGAAACTTTTATTAAGTTAAGATATCATTGGTTAAATCAAGGAAAAATAATGATATTGTAGAATTTATAAAATTATGTGAGATTTGAAATATGAGGCCATGAGGGTTATAGTGAGATATGTGTCTTTCTTTTAATAGATAATACAGAAATCGATGTATCAAAGGTAACTATTTGAGAGTTACAAAAGTGCAATTAAGTGAATATTTATACATTTTTAACATGTTCTATTATATTAAATTAAATTCATTGAGAACACTACTATGATATTATTATGGGAGTTACAAACAAACTTTAATATTTTTCCAACTCCTAAAATTAAAACCCATTTAATTTAAAAGTGAGTGATGGTAGGTCCATAATTTGATTCAAAAGTATAATATGTTTTTTTCGTCGAAAGTGAATTATATTGATGAAGAACTTTGGTAGTCCAAATACAACTGTTTGTAAAGCCAAAGTGGCGGGTTAAAACAATCATAATAAAAATTACATGTTTGACAACCAAACTTTGCTAACAGATGAGCAACATTATTCCCCTCTCTCTTTGTAAAGCTAAATACAATATTTGAAAAATATGATGCCCATAACCAAATATCTTGGATTATACCATCTAAACATATTTCTATGTGTTCAGAGTTGATGATCTTATATAAAATCTGACAATCTCCTTCAAAACAGACAGAAGTAATAACCTATAATCCAAGTTTGTTGCAGAGCCATTAACAATGCCTTTGCTTCAGCTTCAAGTGAAGTTCTTGTCGCACCAATTCTTGTAGAGCCCCATCCTAGTGATATACCAGATGTATTACGTATGATCCATCCTCCCGTGGCTTGATTAGTAAGATGATCAAATCCTGCATCATAGTTACACTTAACAAATGAATCATCGGGTCTTCTCCATTTAACTGGTTCCTGTTGTCGACTTGTATCACTTTGACAAGGTTGAGGGTTATAAGTAAACCAATCTTGGATATCATTTTGAGCTCTCTGTATTGTAACCCTCGGTTGTATTGTAATACCCTCAAAGATGAACTTATTTCTTGCTTTCCAAATGTGCCATAGCAGCCACAAAGGTAGTAATTGAGTTGCAGTAGAGACTTCTTCCATGTAATCCATATCTAACAAAGCTTGTAGGATAGACTCGTTATCTAAATTCATATCCAAAAGGATCCCAATTGGCACATTAGCTTGTTCCCATACTAATTTCGCATAGGTACATTCAAAAAGGATATGCTTTATTGTTTCATCAGCCTGAAAACATTTTGGACAAACAGGGTCAATATTTTCTCCCCGAGTATTTAGCCGTGTTATCGATGGTAGTGCTTTGGACAAAACTCTCCATAGAAAGTGTTTGAGTTTTGGTAGAATATTAAGTTTCCATATCTTGTTCTTTAAAGATACCGAACCATGTGGTATTGGAGGTTGATTCAGAGGATGGTGGTTCTGCATACTTAGCCAATAACCGGACCGTACAGTGTATTCTCCTGTTGATGTATAATGCCAAATGATTCTGTCTGGTCTTGTATTTCATGATAAATAGATTGATTTTACTTGTTCATGTTCCTCCTGTGGAATGTGACTCATCAGTTTTTCCTCATTCCAAAAACGGTGAGAACCTGTGGCTGCTATCAAGTCTTTAATCACTAGCTCATCAGTGCAAGATATTGTATGAACAGGTTGTGGTGGTGTTGTCGGTAGCACATTGTCAATATTCGCCCGTATAGAACTTCCGTCTCCAACTAAATATCTACTTCCCTCCTTGATTATCTTGATACCCTCTAGAATAGACGCCCATCCATAAGATTGATAAGGTCTTTTCTTTGCTTCAAGGATGTGAACATCAGGGTAATACCTTGCCTTCATTATTTTTGCAAATTTTGAATTTGGATATTGTATTAGTCGCCAGACCTGCTTTGCAAGGAGAGCATCATTAAACTTAGATAAGTTCTTGAATCCTAACCCACCATCTGACTTAGCATATTGTAATCGTTGCCAAGCAATCCATAAAATTCCTCTCTCATTGTTGCTTTTCTCCCACCAGAATTTTTGGAGAACTTGGTCTATCTCTGTTATTACATTCTTTGGCAATTTGAAACATGACATAGAGTATACATGCATTGATAGGGCTACAGACTTGAGCATTATTTCTTTTTCAGCTTGAGAGAGTATTTTGGTGCTCCAAGAGGAAGTTCTTTGTCTTACATTGTCAACAATGTAACTAAGCATTTCAGCTTTCTTCTTACCAAACTGCTCCAGTAAACCTAGATATTTTCCCCCACCGCCTTGGTTTGGTATATCTAGAATCTTTTTCAAGAGTTCTTGAGTATGACCATGAACTCGAGATCCGAATGTGATCATTGATTTACTCTTATTTATCATCTGACCAGAATAGTATTCGTAAACCTCAAAAGCTTCTTTTATTGCTCTGCAGTTTCTTGTATTTGCCTGACAGAAGAACAATGACTCATCGGCAAACTGTAGATGACTTATTGCCGGGACTCCATTCCCCACTTTTATACCTTTGATGTCACCACTATGAACCCTAGTACGTATTAGATGGCTCATTATATCCGCACAGAGAATGAAAAGATATGGGGATAGAGGATCTCCCTGTCTTATACCTCTTTCAGGGATGATCAAACCGTGAGGTGAACCATTTATTAACACAGAATAGCTTACTGATCTTACAGAAGCCATGATCCACGATATCCACTGAACACTGAATCCAAATAAACGCAGGGTGACTTCAAGAAAATTCCATTCGACACGGTCATAAGCTTTTGTTACATCAGTTTTGATTGCCATATAGTTTTGTGAAACCCTCTTTCTTGATTTTAAAGAATGCATAACCTCATGTGCAATCAAGACATTATCTGTTATTAACCGACCTGGGATGAAGGCAGCTTGTGAATCAGAGACAATGGAGTCAAGATGTTGTTTTAGTCTATTCACCAAGCACTTGGAAATAATTTTATAGATCACATTACACAAAGCAATTGGTCTATAATCAGCAAGAGTGATCGGATCATTAATTTTTGAGATCATACAGATATTTGTATGATTTAAGCCTGATTTCATATACGATGTATGAAAAAATTCTTTGACCTCTGTCACTATATCCGATCCAATAATGTCCCAGTAATGTTTGTAAAATCGAGCTGTGAGTCCATCTGGTCTCGGTGCTTTGTCGTCTCCAATGGAGGATAAAGCTGAATATATTTCCTCTCTGGTGAATTCTTTAGTTAGCTCTGCATTTATCTCATTTGTAACCGTAGGAGCAAAATCTCTAAATTCTATTGGAGAAACAGGATTCTTAGTAGATGCATAGACCTTGGTGAAGTATTCTTGTGCATGAGAACCAATATCATGGTCACCTTGATGAACATTCTGCGTATCATCCATAACAGATTTTATGTAGTTTTTTGCATATCTGATCTTAGTACTGGCATGGAAATAAGCAGTGTTACGATCAACTAGAGTAAGCCATTGATTTCGACTTTTATTTTTCCGATAATACTCTTCATCTCTATATGCTGCATTCAGTTTCCTCTGTATTCTCGGTATATGACTCCGCACTAAGGAATTTAAACTCGACATAGCTTTGTCTAGAGCTGCTTGGAAATGATCTATTCGTTTTGAAGCATTGATATTTCGGCATGTTTCCCTTTGGCCATGGCTTGACGGCATCGTGTTATTTGATCACAAATATTGTAGTAGTCTCGATCTTTACAAGAGTTCCAACCTTTTTCTACTACTTTATCAAAGTCCTTAATGTTGGTGAGTCGTTTATCAAATCGAAATGGTTTATGGAACCCAACGTTTGTAGGATTTAAGTTGGTAAACAAAGGTTTATGATCAGATCCATTAAACTCTAAGAACTCTGTTTCTGCAGTAGGAAAAGTTGCAGACAGTTGAGAGTTTACCAATACTCTATCAAGGCAACACTTTATGGTTTGATTTCTTCTCTCCCCTACCCATGAAAACCTGTCTCCTCTTGATTTCAGGTCTGATAGATCACAAGTTGCTAACATTGTTCTGAAATTACGAAAAGTCCAGTCCTCCCTTTGTGGTCCACCGATTTTCTCCTCATTGTTAAGTATTTCATTAAAGTCTCCAGCTAACATCCAAGCACCATACCTAGCTTCACTAATACTTTGTAAAAGATCCCAAAGTATATGTTTTTGACTCGGTGTAGGATGGCCATACACACCCGAAAAATAAAAGCTATTATTATTATGTTCAATGTGTACATCAATAATCCTATCATCTTGATAAATAGATGATAAGGAGACATCGTTTGCCCACATTATTCCTAAACCTCCACTCCTACCATGAGGGGGTTGTGTTATTACATTAGAAAATCCTAAAATAGAAGCAAAGTTATGAACAACATCACACTTATTTAGCGTTTCACACAAAAACAACATCTTAGGTTTTAAAATACGACATAAATACTTTAAGCGGGATTGAGTTGATGGTGAGAAAACACCCTGACAGTTCCAAGAGACGATTCTCATGGGGGAAACAATGAGAGTACCGGGCCCCCCGCGCCTCCGTCCAAAACAGTACCACTGCAGGAGCCTGCAGATTCCACTCGAGTCTTCTTAATGATCTGATTAACAGCTCTCAGATCTTCCTTTGCTTCCTGACATTGGTAGTACTGTTCCATGTCTTCTCAAGAACGTTTCTTGGTGTAGCCCAGTGGTGGGAATGATAGAGTTGCAACCTCTTTACCCTTCGCATACTTTTTGAAGATGTATCGTAGCCTCTCTGCTGTCAGTTCCGTGTCCTCAAACACACTTGGAGAGGAATCATCATCAGACTCCGAGATGATGAATTCTCTGTTTGCCTTTGAAGGACCAACACCCGGTATCTCACCGTCTGGTGCTATAGTTTGAAGCATGTTAGTGTCCGAGTCTGGTTCATCTGGATTCTGGTAAGCACGATCATCATGGTGGTCATAGTCATCCGGATCATACCCATCATCACCATCAATGTCATCATCATTGCCATCATTGTCAAAAGACAGGGGACATTCTTTGCTATCGTGAGTGAGAGCACCACATTTAGAGCAAAAGTTGCAGAGTCTCTCATACTTAAACTTCAAGATGGTGTTATCATCAATTCCACCAAATTGAAAGTTTCGTTGAAACCTTAAAGATGTTTCAACATTCCAATTCACACAGATTCTCACAAACTCAACTAGATTAGCATTTTCATCAAAATCCACACTAGCAACATTACCTAGTTGATTCCCTATGTAGTTAACCATGGCGGTGTTAAGAAATTGGATTGGAATTCCCCGTACCTGGATCCAGAATGGAATCACTCTTGTCTCCGCTTCAGAGATGTTGGGATACCAACGATGAACCGTAAGCATCCAGTCGTTGAAGGCCCAGGGACCACGACGAAGAACCAAATTCAGTGCTTCCTCTGTTTTGAAGACAAACAGAGCCTTTCCCTCACCCATTATCCGACCACGACAAGCATTGGCGAAACCCCATATCTTAGGCATTTGACCCACAATCGCCCTTAGATTTTGTTTCCTCGGATTCACAGCACATACAATAAGCGAGAAACGATTCTCGTTGATTGCCCTTCCACATAAATCTGACGGCAGAACAATCGGAGCATCATTGATCCCCAAATCCAGGTTTTGTAAAGACTTTCGAACATTGTTACTCATCTTTGTAGGATTGAATAGTGATTGACTGCGATGAACACCGATTATGATCCAAGAGAAGACTCCGCTTTTATAGAGAGACCACGGAGGTTTTCTTTGACAGTTATCCCTCGAGAAAATCGG
>NC_025696.1:27581715-27622538 GCF_000633955.1 Camelina sativa
GGGGGGGGGGGGGACATAACTGCAAACAGTTATCTGTCGCAGACAACAACCGTCAAGATCCAAACCGAAAACGGTCTGTTTTGTTGGAAAAACACTCTCACATAGGGGAATCGAATCAAGAAGACGGTGGCGGTTGACAAATCGCGAATCGCCTTCGCGATCGCCTTGAGAGAGAAGAGACATTCTCCAGAAATCTAATCGTATGTGAATGTAAAATCTAATCGTATGTGAATTTAATATGTTATACATTGATCATTTAAAAGGAATAGGAACATCTAATTCTCAAATAAACTTGATTTTTTTGCTAAATCCAACATATGTGAATTTAAATTTAACTATAAAAATTTTAAAAAATAACTATGAATAGATTACAAAGGCAAGAAATATAAAAGAAATATTTTATTTTTATATAAATAAAATAAAAATTGAAAACAATGTTAAATATGTATAATACTTTCTAAATTAAAATATAGAATCAAACTCTTACAACACATATGGGATATAACAACATTTGATATTGGTGGGAGAGGATGAGAGAATTATTACATTCAAAATGATAATCCAAATAGATAATGGAGATGAATCTTTAAAAATAAGAACAATATAAAATACATATCATGTAGTCTCTAAAATTAAAATATAGAATCAAACTCTTACAACATATATGAGATATAACAACATCTGATATTGGTGGGAGAGGAGGAGAGAATGATTACATTTAAGATGATAATCCAAATAGATAATGGAGATGAATCTTTAAAAATAATAATAGTATAAAATCCATATCATGTAGTCGATAAAATTAAAATTTAGCATTAAAAATTTACAATTTTTTTTTTGTAACCCATACAACAAAAATAAGAAATTGAAAGCAAGAAAAATGATAAATGATTAGAGGTATTATGGAAGAGAATAAGGGAAGTGAAGAGATGTGAAAATGAGAAAGTAAAAGAATGTCAATATGAGAGAATGATAGAATGCTTATTTATATGATAAGAATTGATGAAAGTTACATTTAGAATCATGGAGTTACAATAATAACTTATTGTGTTTGAATAAAATTGAATGGTTGAATATGATTAATGCATAATTTATTTTATTTTCAGTTATAATTTTATTTTAATGTGTGAGTTAAATGTATTGTGTTAATTAGGTCTTAAATATTGTTTAAAGCAATTAAACAATTAGAAATCAATTTAAAAAGAATTAAAAAAATAGAAAATATTAAATGAAAATCAACGAATAAGGAGAGACCAAAACCTTACTTTTATATATATGATTCAGGTCACAAGACAAACAAACAATGATGTCTTCGGATCTTCCACGGGATTTACAAGCAGAAATACTCTCAAGCAGAAATATTAAAAAGAGACCACAAAATAAATTTAGAAGAAAATTACATGACAATATGTCACATTTCACAAACAAATTAAATATGAAAATAACTTATATATTTTTAAATTAGATTATAATAATCAAAAATAGAAGAGTGTGTTTCTCAATTACCCACATATCATTGTTACGATTTTTAACGACGTTAACATAATCTTTTTACAAACGAAATATTGATTTAAGATCTCCGTTGTTGATCAGCGAAACAGCATGAAAACGAAGGTGAGATTAATTAGGATTTCTAGCGGTAACTGAATAAATAAGAGGGGAGGGGTAGGGAAGAGAGAGAGGCGAGAAAGAGGAGAAGAGGGAATTGTGAGATATAGTCGGTTTTGCTTTGGGAAGTCGAGATATTTATGTGGCCCGTTAACCATTTAGAACCTATTAATAATTAACTTAAACATGAGATAAAAAAAAAAAACCCAAAAGATTCAGAGGTGCCACGTGGCAGATAGATAGAGCTTCATTAGGGGGTGTAAACGTACTTTATTATATTATACTAGATGAATAACCGCGCACTGCACGGGTTATCTTTTAGCGATATGAATAATCACATTTCTACTGTCATATCAGATCATATATTGAGTAGTCAAAAAGGAAAGTACAAACCATGGTGATAAATATCATGTGACTAAAAATTTGGAGTAGCCACCACACATGATTGAATTTTCTTTTTCTCTGGCATTGTGACAGTAAGAAAAAAAAGCTGTAGTAAATTTGGCCAATTCCCAACTCTTATAATATATTCTACCTCTTAAGAATCAAATACAAAATAACCAATTTCTTCTTATTTTATAGTAAAATTACATTTAACAACTGAAACGACCGACCTTTTTTTCTTTGAATAATAAATATAATATAATAAAATAAACTACAACTAGTGGTCCCATACCCACTAGCCACCTAACCACAAACACATTCAACAGCGGAAATAACCAACCAATATTCAATAATAATCCAATAATAAAATATAACCATATTCCAACATAATCAATATCCAAAACAACAGGAATCATAGAACCAGCAACCTAGCAATGTTATAATGACCCAACTCTAGCAACCTAGCAATGCCAGACAACATAAAACCGAGTCCCTAGAACATCCTCCTCTTCATTGCCTTGATTCCACGATCACACTTTGCTTTTACCTGCACCACAAACACATATTGCAATGCATGAGTATTTTATAAACACTCAGTAAGGCAATCCTCCCATCTACTGGGCTATACACACAAGCAACAGAGTATCAATAACCAACACACAACAATCAACAAACGACAAATAACAAACCAGGACTCAACATCGACCGACGCCACACATGCATCGATCGATGCCAAATGGGGAAGCATCGATCGACACAGAAGCTGCATCGACCGATGCAAGTGTAACTTGCATCGACCGATACCCAATCTGCATCGACCGACGCATGCTTGACGTAACACGAAAACCCTAGAATTTACGCGCCGTCCTCGCACTTGCATCAACCGACGCAAGATATGCATCGATCGACGCAACGTCGAGCACCGTGAATTCCCCGAAGCTTCTCGCCGGATCTTCGTTCCTACAACCACAAAACTCGATCCCAAGCCACAAGAAAGCTTCCTAACGTCCATAGCAACGAACTAACAAGCCTAACATCACACAAAAAGCAGATTAAAGAATCCTCTAGCTTAGATAAGCCATGGTCATGCACTTACCTTTGCCAAGACGAATCTGAACCTAACACAAGGAAGAAAACGCTTCTAGGAAGCTCCTACAACGATCCCAGCTACAGATCTCTCTAGGAACAGCTTCGAATCTCCCAGAAACGCTCAAGAACTCTCACCAAGCTTTTTCTCTCTTTCTATTTCTCAAAAACGGCCACACAACCACGAATGAGACAAAACTCGCATCTAAGGGTTTTCCTTAACCCCAAAACGCAGCGTTTGACTTAAGTCAAAACGCACAGAATTGAGCCAGCATTGACCGATGCTCCTACTGCATCGATCGATGCACATCCCAAACCGGGATTCCGGTTCACGGATGTTACAACAACACACATACCCGCCTTAGATACATAAAATATAAATTTAGAAACAACATCACTCAAAGACAAAATCCTTAAGGTTTATCATAGTGAGAATGAACTTGCAACCTTGTGTATAGTTGAACAGATAGAGTCATAGAAAAAAAGTTTTCAGAGAAGGAAAACAACACAACAATGTAAAATCAAGAGAATTTTGTTTTTTCTTGTTTGTTATCAAATGAGAATGAATATAAATCGCTTACAAACTATAATTAAAAGAAGTAATTAAACATCTTTCTCTATGAAAAATACTTAGGTTCACCCCTAGAGGTGAACCTCTCCATTCACCTCCTTCTTTTCAACCAATCAAAATTTTCTATACATTATCTCATTTTAAAAATAAATTAAAAAGCAAAACCAATTAAGAAACAAATTTTGTATACTTTTAAATTGTTTAGGGTTTAGATTTTACAATCAACACGAAATTATATGTCGGTTTGGGTTTACAAATAAATTTTTTAGGGTTTAGATTTTATAATTAAAACGAAATTATATGTCGGTTTGGGTTTACAAATGAGGTGGTTAGGATTTAGATTTTACAATTAGAACAAAATTATATGTCGGTTTGGATTTACAAATGAGATGGTTAAAGTTTAGATTTTACAATTAAAACGAGATTATATGTCGGTTTGGGTTTACAAATGAGATGGTTTGGGTTTACAAATGAGATGATTAGAGTTTAGATTTTACAATTAGAATGAAATTATATGTCGGTTTGGGTTTATAAAAGAGTGGTTTAAATTTTTAATTTTATAATAATGTATACATATATTATTTCCTTATTTTACAAGGAGGTGAATGGAGAGGTTCACCCCTAGGGGTGAACCTAAGTATTGTTCTCTATATATATTCAAGATTCCTGCCATATAAAGATTTGTTTTTTTTTGAACCTGCTACACCAAACCAAAGCAAGAAATATAGAAATAAATAAAGAAAACAGTAAGCAAAACATAGTATGCAAATGAATAAACTAATTTGTAATATATTTTGAGCAAAATAAATAAATCATTACTAATGCATTGACATAGTATAGGTAAGCTACAAAAAATAGCTAGTTAAAACCAATATAAATTTGTTCATGTGTGGATATAGACCCTTGAGAAGCCTAAAAAGCCACAAGCTGTATCCATTAGTAATTTGGAAATATAAGCATACTAATCAGTTCTAATTAGACAATTTCTAGATGACGTTAAGATTGTCTTAACATTAGTATAAGACAATTTTTTCCTTTAGGAAATTGAGTCCTCTGTTAACTTCAGCCAGTGGCGAATCTAGGATAATATTTGCATGGGGCACAAATCATACTATATAATCAACATATTAAAATTATATAATAAACATATTAAATAAATATATCTTTTGATAATTTGAAGTATATTTTGCATCTTTAGTGAGCCAAAATTTTATAAGCATTTGTTTATTTAACATTTTAAAAAAATAAGTAGACAAATGCACAATTACAAACTTACAATTTACTATAAAATAGATAATTAAATTTACTTATCTAACCATATCCCACAAACTTAAATCCTAAAATAAAAAATGATAACAGTTTTTAATGTTACTAATTAGCTAGTTTTACCATCAATTTTTCAGTTAAGATATATGTATACTATACAAAAAAAAAAATATGAATTAAATATAACTAAAAATATATAATTTTGGTAAAGAAAATATAATTAAATAGAGTAAACAAAATGCAAAATGCATCTGATAGCAAGGAAATAATGGAAAGGAAAGGGTTAAACAAAGACATAGAACAAGTCTAAAATTAATCTTAGGAAAAAAAAAAAAAAAAAGAGAAAATTATACAGTTTAAAGGGGGATAAGAGGTTGAACTCACGACCATACAATGTCACTTGGGTGCTTATTTGCCAAATGACTATAAAATATAATTATATGAACCTATTACTGGTTAATTTTTAAAAAGTAGTATGGGGCACTTGCCCCACCCACTAATACCCTAGATCCGCCCCTGACTTCAGCATTCTAATCTATATTCTAAAGCCAATTTCCATTGCTGATTTCTTCAAAAGAGTACTCTCTGAATATGTTTGATTTTCAAGTTCTCATTTCTCTATAATTGACCTTTATCTTCCACATCTTCGTTCACTACAAAAGAAAACAGCATGATGTGAGAGATATTATAAAGGAGCAGTTACTACAAAAAAAATTAAAGCAAGAGAAGGCGAAAATGGTCGAAATAGTAGCTACTACGAAAATCAAACAAGGGAAGACGAAAAGTATCAGTCAAACAACATAAATTTCAAAATAATAGGTTGATTTTAGTTATGGACATGTGGCACTCTCTCCATTGCTGATGTGACAGAATGATGGCAAAAGTTGGTCAGCTATCATTATATCGATTAGCCGATAAAATTAATCTGAAGCATGCGGGGGTGGAACGACAAACCACATAGTTTTGTGTTGGCTATAGCATCTTCAAAGTACTGTTTTTTTTTTCTACCAAAAATGTAAAATCTTCAAAAGTACTTGTTTGCGTAGGATTTGCAATGTTTATTCGTTTCTTTCCCCATTTACAAGACAGTTATCTTGATCTTATATGTCACATGCGAGCAAAAGTGGCATTAATTTGAACACAAATTTAGTCTCATGTATGGATGAACTTATATTTTGGTTACAATTTATAGAGTCAAGTTTTCGCATCACTAGAGTTGAAAGATTTGCATGACCCAAATTTATGGTAAAGTATTAGTGATAAGATTAGAATATATTAGGTTTTGAGCCTTAAGCATGCTCCGAGATATTGGTTTGCAAAGTTATCTCAAGCACTTCTACGATTTGGTTTTGAACAAAATTACTCAGATTACTCTATGTTTACTCTTTTCAAGGGTGCCTCCACTGTTTTTGTTTTGGTCTATGTCGATGACCTTATTATAGGTGGTGATGACACTGCTCTTATCGCCGAATTCAAATCCTATCTTAGTCAATGTTTTCACATGAAGGAGTTGGGGCCATTAAAATACTTCTTGGGTATTGATGTATCTCGAAGCAACGCCGTCATCTATTTGTCCCAGCGTAACTATGCAATGGATATTATCACTGAATGTGGACTTCTTGGTTGTAAACCAGACATCTCTCCGATGGACCAACATCATAACCTAGCGCGACTTGACGGTGGCCTCTACTATGATCCTCAGGCGTATACAAGATTGATTGGTCGTCTTGTTTACTTGTGAACATTGCCTTCAACTCTGAAAAACTTTTCTTGCATTCCTAGGAACTTGGTATCTTTCCCCGTCAATCGCGTCATTGGCTGAGACATACTTAAAAGCCTTTGACGAATCTTCGGTAATAACCGGCCAACCCGAGAAAGCTTCTTATCTTGGTGGCGTTCTTTGGACGCGGCCAGTCCTTTATTGACTTGATCTTTTCCGGATCCACGAACACTCCTTGATCCGAGACAATGTGTCCAAAACAAGTCTTAACTTTGCAAAAAGCTTGTGCTCCCTTAACCGCTCCAAGACTGCCCTCAAGTGGCTTTGATGGGTTTTCCAATCCTTTGAGTAAACAAGTATGTCATCGACTGACAAACTCACTAGCAGCCTTCATGAAGATGATGAATGGTGTGTTTCCAGAATTCTTATACAAGTATGTAATCGATGAAGATGATGACAAACTCGTCTAAGAATTCTCGGAACACACCATTCATCATCTTCATGAAGGCTGCCAGTGCGCTGGTCAGTCCAAATGGCATGACCACAAACTCGAAGTGACCGTACCTTGTTTGAAAAGCCGTTTTCCAAATGTCCGATGGCTCTATCGAATTTGATGGTACCCCGAGACCAAGTCTATTTCTGAGAACCACTTCGCATCTCAGAGATTATCCAACAATTCATCTAGCCAGGACAATGGGTACTTATTTTTCATTGTTACCCTATTCAACCCCCGGTAATCAATGCATAGCCTAAAGCTACCACCATTTTACTTTACATACAAGACTGGTGCACCCCATGGTGAACTACTTGGTCTGATAAATCTTTTCTCCAACAATACTCCCAATTGTTTTTTTAACTCCGCAATTTCTGCCGGTAAGGCACTTTTGATATGGGATTCGTCCCCGGTTCTAGCTCGATGTTAAATGGATCTGACCGATCCGGCGGCACTCCCCGTACCGCTTCAAACACATCGGCAAACTCATTTGCTATCGGAATATCGTCCAATTCTGCATTTTTCCCAACTTCTTTTGTTGTGATTGTGGCCAAGTACGCCTCACATCCCTTCTCCAGCATCCTTTCCGCTTGGATTGCCAAGATAATCAAACTTCCCAAAGTTGATCTTATTCCTTGGAATCTCAATGTTCCTTCCCTTCTCTCAAAATTTACTCGCCCTCGGTGACAGTTAATGTGAGCCTTGTACTTCCCCAACCAATCCATCCCCAAGATAACATCATGTTTTCTAAGTGGAACAATGATCAAGTCAGTAGGCATGTCGACACCATTAACAATGACCAAGATTCCTCGAACCATACCGGATGGGTACATTGCCTGCCCGCCGGCTGCTCGGACCATTCCATATATGGTGTTTGGTTTTTTCCTGAACCCACCTTTCCCTATCATTTCAGGGCTCACAAAACAATGTGTTGCCCCCGAATCAAACAAGGTGTGCGTTTCCACACCACCTATACTTAAGGTCCTTACACATTCCTCTAGAATGCTAAGTACCCAAATCCCCCTTTCACATGAATTATCATGTTATGTAATGCACAAATCTGAACTTAGAAAGGTTCTCGTAACATACTAGTAATCGCCCTGAAATCCCCAGCAGCAGTTACCTCAGATGTTCGTACACACACGGTGCGACAGCCTGTCCTTGCCACGGTTCCCACGTTGGTGGGTCTGTCTTCCCACGGTTCCCACGTTGGTGGGTCTGTCTTCCCACATTCCCTCCTAAAATGTCCCTCTTTTCCACACAAGTAACAAGTCCTTGGCCCATCGCCTTTTTCAATCCTTGGACAGTTCTAGAGCACGTGATCCTTGCTTCCACAGCGACCACATGCATCCACGGCTTTCCAGTAAGAACCGTGGAGGTGCTTTCCACAAGACCTACACTCCCCATACTTAGCGTCGACCTTGCGTTGTCCATCTTATCCCATTTCCTGTCCGTGGTTTTGGCTGGGTGGGTCAAACGCGAAGAAACTCTCGAGCGCCTAAGTTTTTTCTCTTCCTCCAACCCACCTTCAATCATGGCTGCCTTTTCCACCACTTCAACGACCGCGTTAAAGGTACCGGTCAAGCAATGGCGGCGGATAAAACGAAGGACTTGTGCTTTATCATCCTTGAGATCCTTCCCAACATAGCTCCTAACGTGACTTGAGTTCAACATCGTATGCACACACCGTCCTATCCCCTTGTACCACGTTCAAGTACGCACTTTCCAGTCGGTCCCAAGCCTCAGTTGGAAAAAACTTCTTGTTAAATTCCTTCTCAAAATCCGCAAAGGTTAGGACTTGCTCACCTTTTTGTTTCGAGGAAATGGACGACAATGTCCTTTTGATAATCCTCCGGGCAGCGAGTGGAGTTAAAATTCCTCACAAGCCGACTTCTCCACTCTGTCAGCAACGATCGGGTCCAAAAGAAGCCTCGTTCTAAGTTTCAAGACATGCTCTAACGAAGCCAAATCGTCCCTTCTCTTTTTTGGAGAATTTTCACGACTCACTTCAATAGTTTTTGTAACAATCTTGCTACGTACAGCTGGTACCACAGGATCCGGTACCAACGCCTTTATGAGCACGTCCAGTTGTGCCATCATTGCTTTCATCGTATCCCATTGTTCCTGGGACAATGGTACGACATTTAGTTTCCTATTCACGTCTGTAGCACTGCTACTCTCCGACTTATCATGATCCGGTTGTTTCTCTCCAGCCACAGGTCCGGCTGGATTTTGAGTCTCCATGTTCCTTGCCTCCGCGTCGACTAGCGTCTCTGCGGCGTCAATAGTCTCATCGGCCACCTCCTTGCCATTCTTCCTCTTTTCCTTGTTGCTCTTACCCATCTGCAAAACTTATGCATTTTAGTCACAGTTAAGTTTAAATAAACCGCAAACAGTAAGAACAACTTATGCATTTGTATAGATCCCTTGTCCAACCGCCGAACCGCGTTTACTTTTCTCCGACCCAACCGTCCGTACATGGACACTCTGGATGGTACGCTAATCGGTAGGGAGGTAGCATGCACATCAGTTCGGTCGTATCACGGCAAACCTAGCAGGTCCCGATCCACTACCAAGCTGCATCCTCTTTCCTCCGACCAACTGGACCAACCAAAGCATTATATATCTTATGCTTGATGATGCAACTACCCAATCCCTCAGAACCCATAAGTTCGAAACTTCATTGTACCTCCGTCTCTCAAACCTTACTCGCCGACTATCAGCCTTGAAAACCTTTCTCTCAATCACATTCGAGAATTTACACAAAAAAATTATTTCTGCTGATGGTTTGGAATGAAGGCCACACCCTCTATATGTAGGGTCCTGGCCGAAGTCTAGGCCCCAAAAGTCACCTATCCGACAAGACCGTTCGATCGTGTACATTTGGTCGTGCCTGTTTGGTGACCGTGTCCCATAACCGCTCACGAGCTCTCCAGCTGACCCGCACACTGTCCACCAACGTCCAGCTGGCTGAGCTTGGACGAGATCCTTGGCAGCTGGTCGAGCTAGTGGTAGCTGGACGAGATCCTTGGCAGCTGGTCGAGCTAGTGGAAGCTGACTGAGAGCTGGTCGAGTTAGTGGTAGTTGACTAGCAGCTGGTCGAGTTAGTGGTAGTTGACTGGCAGCTGGTCGAGCTGACACTAGCTGGCCGACAGCTGGTCGGCAGCTAGTCGAGCTGTCCGTAGCTGGTCGAAAGCTGTCCGTAGCTGGCCAATCTTTATTCCCTTACTTAGCACGTGATCCCCATTGTCCGAGCTATCGAGTAACACCTTGCCGACTTGTCCGAGATCTCCCTGCCATCTCAACCAAGTCCCGGCCTACTAGCCTATTCAGGATCGCGGGCGTTACAAGAACAACGACCAGTCTTTTATATCAGTAAATTGCTCGATGACTCCTAGACTCGTTACCCAACAGTCGAAAAGATTGTCTTAACAGTCATCACTTCAGCAAGGAAACTCCGCCTGTAATTTAAGTCTCATACCACCACCGTCCTAACCAACCAGTCCTTGAGATCGATATTGCACAGTCTGGGCGAGTAAAATGGGCAATCGAGCTCAGCAAGTACGACATCGAGTTTTAAACCTGCCCATCCGCCAAATCCCACGTCTTGGAGGGCACCAAGCCAACTCCAGCCGACCCTTTCGACGGAAAGTTGACCTTGCACGTCGATGGTGCATCCTCTCACCTCGGCTCTAGCGGCACCAACCAAAGAAATTTTAGAACAATCGTTGAGGCTCAGATTCCAAGCAACAAACAATGTCACCGAGTACGAGGCGCTCCTCGCCGGGATAAAACTCGCCAGCGGGAAGTAGAACAAACGGATCCGAGCTTTCTGCAAGTGGAGATTAGATCTTACTTGGCGGACGCCGACCTACCATCAGATGAGTGGGAAGCATGGAAGACTGAAAACGAAAACCGCCCACTACACCTTGATTAAGGAACATTTACTTCGATGGAACGCATCAGGAGCCTTGCTGATGTGTCTGCATGGCAACTACACAGTGCTAATAATGACGGAAACTCATCAAGGAGCAAGCGTTCAACATTCAGGAAGACGAGTCTTTACGTTACGGATAAAAAACAAAGCTTTTTACAAAGCAACAAATTGAAGGTGGGGGGGAACGATCGAAACACAACAAAACTCTCCGCAAAGCTACGAACTGAAAGTGGGGGAGAATACTCTTGGGGGTGGATCCTCACTCCCACATAAGACCCGGTCCAGAAAAGGTCCAAATATCATGACCCAGAGGAACTGTGAGAGAGTCTATTAAAACTTATATTAGTTGAGAAATCAGCATAAACCATTAGGAGATTGTCGGAAAATATGTTGAGCGGTATTCTGGTGAAACTAGGAGAGAATGGAAAACTGGTGATTAGGCTTGATGGTAATGTCGATAAAGAGAGTGGACAGGTAGAAATTGAGCATTCAAGTCTTAAGGAAAGAGTAAGAGTAACTTTTGAGCGGATTCAAAGTGCTGTGAAACCAATCCCTCTTTCAGCTTCTTAGTAGCTTTTTAAAGTCATCTTATGGTGCGGCAAGATGTAAGTCGATTCTCATTCAGGAAAGCACACTTTCAAAAATTACATACACCGAACTTCTAGTGTTAATCAAGACGTATGGGACCAAACAGTTACCAATGTTCATATCGACGACCACGGGCCCGGTGGACGAGTTAGGTAACCTGGTGGCATCCTCCTCCTTGAATGCGACTGGGGTGTATGACTGGCAAATTGGCGTACTACCGGCTAGCCAAACGATTATTGTACCTTTGACATCGTGAAAATGGCGTATAGATTAAGATGGCTCAGGGTCGAATGGTATGCCTCCCATAATTACGTTAATCCTTCAACAAGCCAGGAGTGTTGAGCGCGTTAGCTTGCTGATTCTCTTGTTCGCCGACCTGATTATTTATTTCCACCTGGTGGTTGGGTGCGGGTCGGTTATTCAGATGACCTTGCTTTCCTAGATGGTTGTGTGCATTGCCTTGGCCTCGCTGGGTGTTGCTCTTGTGTTGCCTCAACTGCACTGTGACTTCGCCATTTAAATATTTGCAGCACAACGCATTTTGCTAGTGCATGCAAGATATTGTTGAGTGGCTGGTACATTCATGTAAGTCGCAATAAAGGTTGTGGTCGGGCACCTCCCTTACTCCTTTAGGTGGGGTCGTCGGTATTGGAGTTGACAAACTAGCGACTAGGAGTGGCGGGGCATCATTGACAAACTCCCTTACTCCCTTACTCTTTTTTGTTATTTGCTATGTTATCTTTGTGTAGATGATGTCGGGGTTCATTTTCCCTTGCTGGTTGATATTTTTACGGGGGAGTGTTTCATAGCCAAGACGAATTTTTTTCCTCCATCTCAATGTAAACTAACGCTAGGTGAAAGGCGTCCTGGAATGTGGGAAACCTGTTCAGCGAAAGATCTTCTCGGAACTTTGACTCGTACCATAAGGCATTTTTGAGAGCGGCGATTGACACGCTAAGAGGGTCGTTTACTTGTGTGACGATTTTTTTGAATCTTTCCATAAACTTTCGTAACAACTCGTGTTCCCATTGGTCGATGTTGGAGAGGTCGGCATTAGTTGCGGTTGGGATAGCCAAGATTAAATATTGTTTTAGGAAAGTCAACGAAAGCTTGTGGAAACTGTCAATCGAGTTGGGTGGTAGGGAGGAGAACCAACCCAGGGCACCACCACTTAATTTTTTTATGAATAGTTGGCATTTTTCAGCGTCAAGCTCTTCTGGGGCAAATTCAATATCAAGGAGATCCCTTACAAAGGAGACTCGGATCCAACACATCACCTAACGTCGTTTGAGATTGCTTTAGGACGATGACCCGGTGAATTCGAGCCGTAAACGGCGTCTTTTGGGATCGTTCCAGCATACGGTCTGCGTCAAGTGCCGCGCTGGTAGTCCGCTGGAACTTGCTCGTTACATCCCAGATTTGGCTTTTGAGCTCGGCGATCACACCATCCTGACCTCCCTTTGGCTCGTTGTTGGTTTCCTACTGCCCGGCTTTTTCCTAAAGGCTCGCACATATGTGAGAGAGGGTGGTGAAACGCCCCTCTATCTTTCTGTCTTGCGCCTCTATTTTTCGAGGATACTCCTCATCATTGATCCTACGTCCAAGGCGCTTGTTCCTTCGCCGTTCAACCCGTTTGACGTTGTCGGGCTGGGTTTGTCGGTATCTGTGAGGGCTCTACTTGGGCTTGCTGGATACGGTCTGGAGTGTCTGTTACGTACCAGTCGCTTCTGGGAGCTGTGTTGAGTGTTTCGTAGATGGGCTAAGTGGAAGGCTTGTTAAGGTAGGGTGAAACCCATGTTTTTCATTTTTGTTGACAAAAACCATTGGCAGAAAATACGGTAAGCGGTGTTCTGGTGAAACTAGGAGAGAACGGGAAACTGGTGATCAGGTCAATGGTAATGTCGATGTAGAAATTGAGCATTCAAGTCTTAAAAAAAGAGTAAGAATAGCTTTTGAGCGGATTCAGAGTGTTGTAAACCAATCCCTCTCTCAGCTTCTTAGTAGCTTTTTAATCATCTAATGACGTTTCTGTTTCTAAGTTTATCATCTAACAGTGAAGAGTCTAATGGATGTTGTGCTTGTTAAATATATGTTTTATAAAACTTTTCTGCACTAAGTTTAATGTGATGATGATCAAGTCTAATGGATGTTATCAGGTATTGAGTTATATAAAACTTTATTGCTTATGTTCTTAAGTATTTGTGTTTTTGGAGAGGATAAAACAGAGAATTTTTAATGTTGGAGGATATATGGACCTAATCAAAGAATTGTGTTAAGTTTGGTTCAAATTAATAATATAAGTTTACAGCCAAAGTTTTGTGAATTATTTTAGTCATGAGAGTTTTCCTGAGATCTTTTTTGTTTATGTTTATGTTTTTGTGCTTTGTTCGACTAACTAGTTGTACTAGATCAGATCGAGAGTTAACCCTTCCACACATAAACTTGAGAAACCCATTATATAGGGTATAAATATCTAAACCTCAAACATATGAAGCGAAAGACATTCCTAACATGGAGTGACACTGCTCCCGCAGCATCGGACTATATATACACTCTTTAGATTCCCTTCATCTAATCTAACTAGCATATTCGGAGGTATTACTGTGGGAAGCCAAACCCATAGACCATAGTATGCGGCTAACAATTAAAACAAACAAAATGATACAATACTATAAAAAGCAAAAGGATAAGAAGAAGCTGAAATAAAACTTCAGATTTAAAATCTGATCAAGATAACATAAAAAATGTTATCATCCATAGAATAATGATAAGAAAAAAGAAAAAAGAAAAAAAACTATCAGACCAATAATGAAATCACTCTTTCTACAAATCCGACACCACTATAGATAGTAATAACGCAAGAAGATAAGTCTACCAACCAAAATGCAAGAATTGTGTTCATGATCATGAGTCATGACCATTCATACAGTATACCACAAAGCTACAAAATGCAGAAAAAAGCATAACTAAATTCAAATTCAAATTGCCATTTCAACCAAACAGACAACAATAAAGGTGAAAGAGTAAATAAAATAATGGAACATATCATATATTGAAAGGTTTGCAGCTGAACTTCGACATCAATCATATAAAAGTGTGGTTAAAAAAGAAGGCATATGGTAAAGAATCAAAATATCAAAAAATATCATTTGCATATTCTAACTGAACATACACACACCAATGAGTGATTCAAACGAGAAGCAAGTTTCACCAACTCTAAGAGACGAAAGGATAGGCAGTAGGACAATAATATAATATACTTCAGATCATTATATTAAAAAAGAACAAGCCAACAAGTACAAGTGATAAAACTAACACACTAAATCATAGTGATCAACCTATGATGCAAAATTTGAGAATGTCACTTTACATGTTTGAATCGACCACCAAAGATTGAGAGCATAACACAAAACAAATCTATTCATGACTCAAGAAATATACTAACATAATCTGCAAGAATTTCAACTACGTAAAACAAAGACGTACAGGAAACTCATACATGTATCTATTTCATACATAAAACAAGAGACTCACGCCAGGGGGTATAATTTATAATATCTAGCTCAATAAGCATTAGTTGATAAAGCAAAAATTCGCAAGCTTTAGAATAATCAATCACCATGGTTTTCGAGCATAACGCAAAACAAATACACTCGAGATTCAAGAATATTATTATTATAAACAATGTGCAGGAAAATCACATACAGATTCAATATAGAAGACTCCAAGATGCATCTACATTTCAAAAACTAAAAGAAACTATCATACACACAAAGACCAAAACAGAGATAGTACTTTAAACACAAAATGCAATGCCGAATTCTAGGATGACATTCACATGTTTAAGGTTTTCAACATAAACTCAAAACAATTCAAGATACCAAGAAAACTACAATCTTGATTTACATAAGTCACATAAACTCAAAAGAAGTACTTTCAAGATACAAGGAAACTACAATCATAATCTAAACAAGTCACACAAAATCAGAGATAGTACTTTAAACACAAAATGTAATGCAGAATTCTAGGATGACGTTCAGATGTTTAAGGTTTTAAACATAAAACTCAAAACATTTCAAGATACCAAGAAAACTACAATCTTAATTTACATAAGTCACATAAACTCAAAAGAAGTACTTTCAAGATACAAGGAAACTACAATTATAATCTACATAAGTCACACAAAATCCATAACATAGAATAAGATATCTTATAATAACACACAAGCATTGAAACAGAGAGAATTAACAATTTAAACACACACAATGTAATATTCGAACACCCAAAGCAAAATCAACATTTTTTATCAATGATATTTTAGCAAGAAGTTTCTAGAATTTGACGAATAGATCAAGGATAGTAATGATACTAAGACAGCTAACATAATAAAACATTTTAATTACATATGGTGATTAGATCTGTAATTTTAAGTTCTATAAAATCAATTTATCATGGAGAAGTCGAGATAAGCATATACCTGATCATAAACCCTGCTACGCTCAAAAATTATCCTTGGCATCAATGATAATATAAACCTGAGGAAATCAATTAGTGTATACTTCAATCTCTCACTTGTGATTTTCATATACAAACAAGTTTGCAAAGCACATAAAAACAAAAAAAAAGGTCAGAAAGCATATACCTGTCAATGAAGTCTGCTACACTTGAATCTACCCATCTTAAAATCTGAACATCTCCAGAAGCACATACCTGCGCAAATCAGAATTCGTTAGTCTTTCATATTAAGTGAATGCCATATACTTACCTCTTCTTCTCTTAAGCCTTCTTTTCTCTGCTGGTCGTTTATACCAACCAACAAGTCACAGTCTTGTCTTACGACCTCTTTAGTTTTCTATCTGGTCTTTGTCTTAATGACTTTTTAATCATTCCCTTTGACTCTTTATCCTTTGTCATATATCTCATTATGCCGTTGGTCTGATTCAAAGCCGATGGTACAACTCTTTAGTTTTCTCTGTCTAGTCTTTGTCTTAAGACTTTTTAGTCATTCCCCTTTGACTCTTTATCCTTTGTCATATATCTTATTAAGCCGTTGGTCTGATTCAAAGCCGATGGTACAACTCTTTAGTTTTCTCTGCCTAGTCTTTGTCTTAAGACTTTTTAGTCATTCCCCTTTGACTCTTTATCCTTTGTCATATATCTCATTAAGCCGATGGTCTTATGTCTCATTAAGCCGATGGTACACAAAATTGTGAACTCTTTGGTTTTCTTTCAAGTCTTTGTCTTAAGACTTTTTTAATCATTCCCCTTTGTCTTATATCTCATTAAGCCGATGGTCTTATGTCTCATTAAGCCGATGGTACACAAAATTGTGAACTCTTTGGTTTTCTTTCAAGTCTTTGTCTTAAGACTTTTTAGTCATTCCCCTTTGACTCTTTATCCTTTGTCATATATCTCATTAAGCCGTTGGTCTGATTCAAAGCCGATGGTACAACTCTTTAGTTTTCTCTGACTAGTCTTTGTCTTAAGACTTTTTAGTCATTCCCCTTTGACTCTTTATCCTTTGTCATATATCTCATTAAGCCGTTGGTCTTATGTCTCATTAAGCCGATGGTTCTTTTACGTCTTTTGTCTTAAGACTTGTTAAGCCGTAGGGGTCATTCCCATCCAACAAATCGCAACCCCTTTTCCAATTCCCAACATGCATGCACTACCATTCCCAACAGTTCACAATTTTGCTCGGGCCAATGTCCCCAAAATAGAATCTGACAGAACACTATTAGATTAGTGTCTGCCCATGATCTTTTTTGGGTTTTGAAGCCGATGGTTCTTTTATGTCTCGCAACCTCTTTTCCAATTCCCAATATGCATGCACTACCATCCCAACAGTTCACAATTTTGCTCGGGACAATGTCCCCAAAATAGAATCTGACAGAACACTATTAGATTAGTGTCTGCCCATGATCTTTTTTGGGTTTTGAAAACACAAAACCAAAACAAAAACATCAAAAACTAAAATCCCCTACATAAGAATCCGCAAAACAAGAAGCCAGAACCAAATAAAGGCTTTGAATTCGTTGTTAAAGAGAGGTTCTTTCTTTGTAGTTGGATCAAGAAAACAAAAACCAAATTTAAAATCTTGATTACAAAACCACAATAATACAAAAAGCCAATTGCTTAAATACAGGAAAATAAATCTGATCAGATCATGAACTCAATCAGTTGTACTGGTTCGATTTCAATCCTCAAAACAAAATTGAAAAACAAAACAAAAAACACAAAAACAAAACGAGAGAGACAGAGTAATACCTCGACGAAGCGGAGAAAAGCTTCCAAGGATTAGATTCGAAACCCCTAAAACAAAAGTTAAATACAACAAAGGATTAGTAAGATTTCGAAACCTTAAACAAAATCACGAAGAGATTCAGGGTAAGAAACTTACGAGGAAGAAGAAACAAAACGGATTGAAATAAAATACAGAAAAAATCAGTATTTTAAACGGATTGTGTGCGTAGAGAAAATATTTCCTCTTTCTTCAAAACTGCGTATAACCCAAAAGATACAGAAAAAAATTAGTGATAAGTTGATTAAAGATTAGAGTACAATAAAATTATAGATTGTTAAGCTTCACCTGTTCCATTTTGGTAAGAGCAGAATATGATCGGTTTGGCCTCTGCATCGTGCATCCCACAAAGAGCATGAACAACACTCTGTTTCAAACAATCAGATATGCTTTTTGTTAGAACCAAGTGTTGTTTTTATGAAGAATGGCATAAGTGTAAACAAATAAATCTTTACCTGTTCTTGTCTGCGTGTATGAGTAACTTTCAAAACATCATTTTCAGAACAAGCCCAAACTTTAATGGTCCCATCCAAGGAAGACGATATCAGACACTTGTCCCAATATAAGAGTGACGTGACAGTGTCGGTATGTTGTTTCAGGGTCGTTATACATTGCAGGGTGTTGAGATCCCACACCTGGCGAATCACAGGAAACAGAATTGATTGGAATGTTCCTTCGAAATAATATTAAAGCTGAAATCAATTAGTGGCAGCCAGATTCTTACCTTTATTGTTTTATCGACAGAACCAGAGTATAGCAGTTGACCTCCAACAACAAAACAAGTGACTTCACCACTGTGATGTCCCTCGAGAGATGTGAGGTATTGAAAAGATCAGACTCAGAGTCGGTAGCTTTCCAGACTGATATACTGCCAAACTGTAATTCCAACTTAATTTAGAATCACCAAAGAAGCAGAGAAATAAAACATGTGTAGAGAGATAGAGAGATAATGCTTACACTTGTTCCAGCAAAAAGAATTCCATTTGCAACAGTCATTGCATGCACCTGACCAACCACCCCGTCAAGATGTAAATCTTTACTGGTTTGAACATTAAAAGCCTGCAGGATTTTGTATAAACAAAAACGTTAACACCATAACCAACATAGAATTAAGATAATAGAAAGCATATTTAAGTCAAGAGGCGCCTGGAACTAAGGAGTCTCTGAATTCCCCAATCGTTAGAAGTAAGAAGAGAATCAAAAGCACCAATCCTCTGACTGTGACCCCAAATTCAATCATAGAGCACCACGTCCACAGAAACAACCAAATAAATCTCTAATCTCAATCACACCATAAAGAACTCTAACCCTAAATACCACTAGAAACGAAAGATCTCCTCAATTCCAAACAAAGCCATAGTCGAAGAACGATCGATCATCCGAGTTTCCAATAGAAGTAGGAAAATCATCACGAACAATTCGATGAGTATCAAAACCCTAATTACAAGAATAACAACAATAAATCCCCAAAAAAAGAGAGATCTAGCTTCCGACGAATGTACATAAGAAGAAAAACTCGGATCCATCATCCGAACCCTAGATTCCCCTCATCCTCATCGGTGGAAACCCTAAAATTCTGGGTGTTGATGCGAAAAAGAGGATCGACAAGACGGAGAAACCCAACCCAAAGTGAAAGTACGAAGAAGAAGACATCATCATAATCGCGGAGAAAGCGTAGTCGAAGTAGAAGCAAACCTGAGTAGAATCTGGAGATATCTTCGAACGCTTTGCAACTCGATCGGAGAGAGCGAAGCAAAAAGGAAGTTTTGAGACGGAGGTCACAAAAAGGGTAACGAGTCGAGCGAGAATGAAATAGAACCCTCGGCTTGTAAATGCTGGATGAGCGGTGGAGGTTACACCATATTTTTATTGGGCTTAACTTAGGCCCATCATTGTTGGTCCATTTAATGTTTTGTTTTAAATATTTAATCTCTCTTTCAAAAATAACTAATAACTGGAGTGAAGAGAGAAGTGATTCAGAAACAAATATTAATGGCACAATACAAGCTTGTGTAGGTTCTTTTGAGACGAGACATACAAGTTCCTCTAGTGTCTCTCTAGTCATAAATTTAAGCTAATAGGACCACCAACCAATGCGTCTGTTTTTTTGCTCGAAGCGGTGACTACTGATCTTCCTCGTCGGTGCCGAAGTAACGATCGCCAAACTCGCCTAAGCCCGGTATAACTCGGAACTCTTGGTTCAGACCCTGGTCTATTTCAGAGGTAACTATCTTCAATGCTGGAAAACGTTTGCAGACACAGTGGATTCCCTCCGGCGCCTGTCAAAAAGCAAGGCCATCAGCCATCATGAGAAAGGGAGGGAAAGAGAGATCTTGAGCTTCTATATTCACGGAGAAAGAGAAAAAGAGATCGATCTTTAGCTTTTGCACTCACCGAGATAAGGTTGAGGAATATAATGTGAGATTCAGGTACTCCTTTCTGTATGAGTAATTCAATGGCTTGATTTGCAGAGTTACCTTTAAGAACAAGCAATGACAAAAGAGACTGGTTAAGAGAAACAAAAATCCATCAATAAGACTAGAATAAATGCGTGCAATGTAAAGAGACTGGTGGTACCTGTGGCTAAGACAGGGTCTAGAAGCAGGACATGGCGTTCAGAGATGTCGTGAGGAAGCTTCTCATAGATAAGCTGATTTAAACGAGAAGAGAAACTTATAAATATTCTTGTTAATAAAAAGAGCAGAGTATTAATTAGCAGACCTGTTTTCCATTGTCGCCATCACGGTGGATGAGAATTTTCCCTATTTTAATTCCTTTGCAACAAGCGCGTAATGCATTTTCCATACTTTCACCACTAAGAAAAACATACAAAACAGAAAAATCTTAGGATAGGTATTAAATTGAGAACAAGTAATTTTATGCCTTCCATGATGTAAAACAGTTGGAAGAATAAGCATCTTATCATATCAAACTTAACCAAATAAAATACCTCTCAAAGGCTCACCTTCGAATAATTGAGACCCCACAAAGTTTCTTGCAGANAAGGGAGGGAAAGAGAGATCTTGAGCTTCTATATTCACGGAGAAAGAGAAAAAGAGATCGATCTTTAGCTTTTGCACTCACCGAGATAAGGTTGAGGAATATAATGTGAGATTCAGGTACTCCTTTCTGTATGAGTAATTCAATGGCTTGATTTGCAGAGTTACCTTTAAGAACAAGCAATGACAAAAGAGACTGGTTAAGAGAAACAAAAATCCATCAATAAGACTAGAATAAATGCGTGCAATGTAAAGAGACTGGTGGTACCTGTGGCTAAGACAGGGTCTAGAAGCAGGACATGGCGTTCAGAGATGTCGTGAGGAAGCTTCTCATAGATAAGCTGATTTAAACGAGAAGAGAAACTTATAAATATTCTTGTTAATAAAAAGAGCAGAGTATTAATTAGCAGACCTGTTTTCCATTGTCGCCATCACGGTGGATGAGAATTTTCCCTATTTTAATTCCTTTGCAACAAGCGCGTAATGCATTTTCCATACTTTCACCACTAAGAAAAACATACAAAACAGAAAAATCTTAGGATAGGTATTAAATTGAGAACAAGTAATTTTATGCCTTCCATGATGTAAAACAGTTGGAAGAATAAGCATCTTATCATATCAAACTTAACCAAATAAAATACCTCTCAAAGGCTCACCTTCGAATAATTGAGACCCCACAAAGTTTCTTGCAGAAATCAACACCGGTATATACAGCTCCTGGTGTGGAAAAGTTCAGAAGTTTAAACAAGTTTAATGAGAGCTAACTCTAAATAATCTGTGTGGTAGCGGTAAAGGCACACAAAAAAACTTGTAGAGCCACGTGAAGGAGATGAACATCTGATGACCTAGTTATATAAGAAAGTAAGTGTATACAGTATTGTTACAGCTCATGCATTCTCTTCCCATACCTGTTGGAGTAACTACTTGTTTCTCAGTGAATGGCAAATGACCAAGACCATGCTCCACGACCTGAAATGAAACCGATATTAGTTAACATAAGGAAGCCTGAAAGCTAAGTGACGTTGAAAGAGAAGACATAAGGCAGAGAAATACCAGACGAATGAGTCGATCTGAATAGAATACAAAATCATGCTTTGATATGTCCTTCTCCCGAATAAGTGTATGCATGCCTCTTATCTGCAATCATGATCCTAGAGTGAAACCATTTATACAAACACATACCATCAAAATCAAGTATCAGAGTAAGAGAGAAAAATACCTGAAATGTTGACTGGATGACGTAAACATTTGGGTAGATTTTGCAGAGATCATGCTGCCCAAGTTTTGTGTGGATATGTTGCGTAATCAAATCGACTGCAACGTGATTATCACCTCCTCGAGGTATGATTACATCAGCATATTTCTTCGTCGGGAGCACAAAGTCATCAAATGCCGGCTTCACAAACTTTGCATACTGTAAATGAACATAGCATCCTCAGAAAAAAGTTGAACACAAGGGAAGCTTCAAAGATTAGAATAAATGTTTACAGAGGACTATCTCAAAGGATGGAACAAGAACATATAGAGCTCTCAAGTAAGAAGGAGAAATCAGGGTAGCTAAACAGAGCAGAATTTTCATGTGTTGTTAGCCAGGTCCCGTATTCACGGACATAATAAAGCCACTTAACTAGGATAGATGAACTTATGAACCAATCCTTCAGCATAAATAGAAGCGAGGACTAACCTGTTCAAGCACAGAATTGACATCCCTACCCCTCTCAACTATGTCACGCCTGATTCTGCGAGCAAGCCTTACATCAGCATCTGAAACCATTTAATAGCTTAAGATGAGGACTATAAAAATGTGAAATAGATTCCAATTTGTTCTATATTCAGTGGTTCAAGGATGATATAAATGGTCAAAGTGAAAGAACCCTATCAAGGCATCAGCTATACAGAACAGGAGATGGAAAACTTTGAATTACTATATCATTTCCCAGAAAACAAAACTAATAAGTAAGAAGCTTGTCAAAAGAGTGAAAGACGATGAGTAGCGCAGGATATATGCATGCTTTGCCGAAACGAAAAGACATAGCAGTTGATAGAACGAAAAGACTACCTGTGTCAACAAAGATCTTCATATTCATCAGATTCCGAACTCGTGAGTCATGGAAGATTAGGATCCCTTCCAAAATTATAACATCAGAAGCATTGACCTGGCAGAGGGTCCCAACAGATATTAATGTGATAAATAAATGATTTTCATCAACTGCAACACAGGTATAAACTCGAAGAGGTGCTAACAGGCACGTTAAGTAAAAGGAGAAACAGATCAAAAGTCAGAATTATAGGAGAATCAGATCAAATGGAGCATAGTAATGGGAGACGCGGCTTTAGGCAATAACCACAGAATGGTCTTGGAAACAAGAGTACGCACCTGACGAAAAGTATCAGATCTACGTTGATGGGACTTAAAGTCGTAGATTGGAACTTGATAAGGTAGCCCGCTCTTGAGAGTCTCAGCACAATGCAAGAGCTGCTCAGTGTCAAAGGCGTCTGCAAAAGAAACAAACACAGAAGGTGATAGATTAACCAAATGCTCCAATGGCCTATGAGCTGAACCTCACTGGTCTTAGGCCAAAATACAAAAAGTGAGAAAATTCAAGAAAACCCCATTAAGATAGTTTACCGGGATGATCAAAGTTGTACTCTTGCACACGCTGCAACTCCTCAGATGTCAAACCACGGTAAAAGGAATCCTAATCAACCATAAAAGAACATCAAATTATGTGAATCTCAGCCAAATCAATGCAGAAGAAAGTGGAACATTGAAGTAAAGAATCAAACCTGATTAACTAAAACAACACGATGGTCATGAAGCTGCTGGATTATCATATCGCAGACCGTAGTTTTGCCAGAAGCCGTACCACCAGTAACCCCTTTCAAATGGCAAAATCAAACAAAAACGTCAAAAAAAGAACTGAAATTTATACAACTTGTGTTAGATCATGTAAGCAAAAAATGCTACCATAGACAAAGGATCAAAACCCTAGATTTTAAAACGAAAGCAAATGCAGTAGAAACTCCCAAAATCAAGAGAGACAGAACCCAATTCCCCAAATTCGATAAAAACCTAAACAAGAGGGATTGAGAAAAAAATCACCGATAATGAAGGGCTGTTTGGGAGCGTCAGAAGCAGGAGAAGAAGAAGAAGAAGAAGAAGAGACAACTGATCGGAGATGAGAAAGTGAAGAGATGACGGAGGAATTGGGTGGAGAAGAAGAGTGAAGGCCGTCGAAGCGAAGGCCGGAGAAGTGAGGCCCTGATGCCTTCTCCATCGCGTAGTCTATCGAAGAAGAATCCTCCGGCATTGAACTCCGATGAATCAGCGGTGGCAGAATTTGGATTTTTATTGTTTTTTTTTTGTGTTTCCGGCGAAGAGCAAAAGCGTTCGTCCCGTAGTGAAGACACTGACAAGTAACAACAACGAATCTGTTCAACGCAAATATCAAAAAACCTATGTCTCTCTCACTCACTCCCTCTGACTAAATTGATATTTTTACTTTATAATAATGTTTTCTACTTATATTTAGTTTTTAGGAATAAATTTTACTATATTAAATGTTGTGTTAAATTTTACTATATTGCAATAACTTTTAACATTTACTATATTGCAATAACTTTTTTGTACTTATATTTAGGATTTATTAATAAATCTTATATTTTTGGTTAATTTAGGCTTATATATTTACATTTAATGTTTTTGATAATGTGATATATGCTCCACCAAATTGTGGTGATGATAATTAAATAAAAGTAAAAAAAATAAAAACAAATAAGAAAGAATTAAATAATGGGGGTGGCATGTGAAAACAAAATAAAGAATAAGGGATATTCCACTTTTTATTTCATTTCATACCAATAAATCAACTAAACCATTATCGAAAAGAAAAAAAAAATCAACTAAACCATATACCAATCATATTTCACTTGTTATGAGAAAATGTAAGCATCTTAAAATTAGTTACAGTTATATACGATAATTAAAATTATTAATGTATGAATAAAATATATTTAAAAGTTTAATTTTATTTAGGGGTTGATTGGTTTTGAAAAATTGTGATTTGTAATTTTAAAACTTAAGTTTTATCGTTTCGTAGCGCTTTTAAAAATGTTTTGATTTTTATTTGTCAAATATGGCAGAAACCAAATAATCCATTACTAATATACCAACATAGAAACATGTTTGTAATTTCATTAACAAATGATCCAAAAGGACCAAAACTAACTTTTAATAAATCATAAAAATGTTTTTCTTCATCTAAATCAGTGCTTATGTTTCCATCACATCAATCAGCAAATAACATGTAAAATTACCATAGGTGAAAGTTATTCGATTTTTAAAAATAAAATATCCAAACTTTCAATCTCATTTCAAATGAATTTTCTTCTTCTTCTTTCTCTTCTCCATTAAACTTCCTTTAAAAGATGAGAATCTTGGAAGACAACGATGATGGTAATTCAAAGATTTAAGATTCTTCTTCTCTTTTACAGAACTTTCAATGATTTTGAGCTCATCAGAGTGATCACTTAATGATTTTTTACTTTTTTCACTTTGGTTTTCTGATGACTCTTCCAAAATTTCCTCTCGTCCTTCTCTTATACTGTCTCTAAAAAGTTCGCCTAGTTTCTTCCTCCGTGGTGCTAGAGAATGCGAAAACGATACTCTAGGCTTCTCTTCTTCGAATAAAGGGTTATGAAACCGAGGAAGCTTCTCTGAGAAACTACACTTTGGAGTGTTTCCAAGTGATGGGGTAAAATCTACATAAACCAAATCTCAAATATTAAGTTTACATAAAGATATCAAACAAAGTTATATTGCAGTGTAATTAATTGTAACAAACCGCCATTAACGCTGTAGAAATCATCTTCAGAATCAGATTGCAGCCATTGATGTGATTCAAAAAAGGTATCATCTTTACTACTCCCTGTCACATTGGAACAACTTACACATTTCAAGACTTCATTGAAATAAATATAAAACAAAAAAAAAACAATTCAAATGTAAGAAATAAAAGAAAGCCAATGTTATAAATTCGATTAAGAAATCATAGTTGTAAAAAATATTAAAAAAAAAATCGTTACTATATATTAATGGAAACGTTAAGTAATCATGATATTGTATTACTATGCTGTTAATTTTTTCATCAATCAGACTAAATGACTAAGGAAATAAATAAAAAAGATTATGGAAACAAGTACCAAAGCTTCTCTTAGAAGAAGAAAACGACCATCGAGATTTCACTTGATGAAAGCCAGTAGTATCCACCGTCGTTGGAGTAGCCACCGGAGCTAGATTCTCCTTTACCGGCAATTCTGAAGGTAAAATATGAATGAACTCATTATATATACGTACGTAATCAAACGAAATCGTGTATACATATAACACAAAAGTTATTTTATATTTGATTATTTTGATATTTTCGTAGAAACCCTACATGATCCCTCGTTAGGTCGATCTAATATTAAGTACCCTATAATAATTCCAAAATCCGAAAATAGAAAGTAATACCAGAAATTCTCTTAGTAGAGGAAGACAAAAAACTTGGCTTGTCCATAACACCACCGTTCTCCTCCGCCGTCTCCAGCGAAATATTCACCGGAACTGAGTTGTGGCGTATCATCATAGTGGGAAATTTCACGACCTTCTACTCACGGACGCACACGTTACAATTTTAAGACTTCGATTAAAAACAGAAACTTTTATTAAAAGATTTGATTTTCTCGTGGAAAACGTTGACACGCAGGGTAATAATGCCTCGCACGCATGTTAAAGAAGAAATTGGCCGGCCGATGATTCATCAAACGTAGTCGGAGAAACGTTGTGAGAGTCCTATGACGATATTATGGAATCAATCAGCCTTCCACGTGGCTCACTCGGGAGAGAAAGACGATGTTGTTTTTGTTTCACTTCACGTTGGTCTCGTGCGGTTTCTGTCTCATTGGAATGACGTGGCTGTTGTATGTAGAACAAGTCTTTCTTAATGAAAAGTTTGACTGTGTTTGGTAAGACATTTCCTAATTACTTCATTCTTCATTCTTCATTCTTCATTCGAAACTTTTGAATGTCGGGTCGGAGGTTTTGTTTACTTTTTTTTTGCTTACTTTGTTTGAATGTGAAACTCAGAAACTGCTAAAAGACGTGAATTGAAGTTTTTGTTTTTCTTCATCGAAAGACGTGAAGTGAAGTTATATACAGAGAAAGGAAAGAAAAAAAAGTTGTTTACAAGCCTTTGATGTAAACGTGAAGTGTGTTTAACTTTTAAAATACGTGAAATCGTTATTAAATCTAATTTTTTATATTCTGATTAGAGAAATCTATAAATTGAATTTTATTCCCAGCTCATTGATTAAACAACACAATTAATCAAATTTAACACGTATTTATAAGTCTTCGTTGGAAAGGTGAGGTTCTACTAGTAAACCACTTAAATCAATTTAATTAACTTGTCTTTGGTAGACCGGGTTTTGCTAATCAACCGAGTCACCACCACCATCGCGCTCACATATTGTTTCTGCAAAAAAAAATTTAAAAATAATACTCCCTCCGTTTCAAAATATAAAATGTTTTGAGTAAAACACGTAGATTAAGAAATGACCACTTTAAAAAAGTTTAACCAATCACAAACAAAATTGCATAATATAAAGTATTAAACTAATCTAAAAGCTACATAGAAACTTGAAAACATCCCTATATTATGAAACAAAAAATCTTCTCTAAACATCTTATATTATGAAATGGAAGGAGTAATAGTTAAGTGATTTTGTGATCAGAATTTTTGGTTCACTAGTAGAACCCAGTGAAGAATAAAATTTTGAACAATGACAAAAGGAATAACTCGATAAAGCTTGGTTTTAAAATCTTCTTTTCTTTCTAATCATACCTCATCATTCATTTTGCATCATCATCTTTTCACCTCACATAACGTTTCTCCAAAGAATCTTTGTTAAGTGGTTTGTGATCAGTATAATTGTATGGGCAAACGAATAACATTGTCAAGTTATAGAGGTATCTAACGTGTTTGACCAAAAATCAGAAGGGTACGTACAAATTTTGAACAATGACAAAAGAAAACTTGATCTTTGGTTTTTTAATTTTCTCTTCTTTCTTCTTTGGTGATTAATTGATTCTTCTTGTCTTCTTCTTCTTCTCTTTTTTTTTTTAGTTTCTCATAGCTCCATGGCTTTTCTCGGTAGCATTTCCTCTAAGCATTCAAATGATGCCAAACCTTTTTTTCCCAAAAAGTCATCAAAAATTCTCTTTCCCACAAGGTGAACAAAAATCCTTTTTCTCATAAGGTCAAGACACTTCTCTTTCTCCCAAGGTCATCATCAAATCAAAGAAAGAAGAAAAGGTGAGTGCAAAGGAAGATGAAGTGATGCATGATGTGGAAGCAAAGAAGGAAGATGAGGAAGCAAAGAAGGAAGATGAAGTAGTGAGTGAAATGGAAGATGTCGTGAGTGAGGAGGAAGCAAAGAAAGAATAGGAAGTGAGGGCAAAGAAAGATGAATCAACCAAAGAGCTTGATGAGAAAGCAAAGAAGGAGGTTATTAAAAAAGCTGAGAAGTTTTTTAAGAACTTGAAGATTCATATCCCTCTTGAAGATAAGAGGTTTAACCACTATCAAAGCACGTCTGAATGGAGGTCATACTGCCATTTTGCCATGGAGGAGCTCTATCCTAGGTATAAACATGATAATGTGAGCGAGGATGATACCCTTTTCATGTTTGGGCTAAGTGACGGTAGGGAAGTAGAGGTTTGGGTTGGGAGAAAAGAGATCTCTTTTCACTTTGAAGGTGTCAAAATTGTGAGTGCAAAACTGTGAGATATCCTCAGTGAAGTGGATGAAGAAGAGAAAAAGAAGAAGAAAGAGGAAGTGGAGAAAAAGAAGAATTTACAATATATTCTAAACTTGTGAATCAAGAATTTTAAACAACTCACAAAACTAAAATCCTATCATCATCTCACACACTATATATATATGTCATTCACAACGACCACATAAGTCACCAAACTAAATATCAAATAAAGAATCCTAATTGTGAATCCACCATGTTCTTTCTTTTACAGTTTTGAGTAATTTTTGTTTATTTTACATTTATGTTTAAAGCTTTAATACTTTCACAAATAGTATGGTTTGTTAAAATATATGTTCTGAATACATGAAAAAAATGAATCAAAATAAATTAGAGAAGGTTGAGATTTTCTTGTACAGTTTTGAGTAATTATTGTTTATGTATTTGTTAAAATATATGTTCATAATACATGAAGAAGCAGAATCTAAACAAAATTGGAGAAGGCTTAGTTTTCATGTTTTTGTTGTTGTTTTTGTGTTTTTCATTCATGCGAATTATATTTGATTAATTTTATGTTTTCTCATAACTATAAATGTTTATCTACTATGGATGATGAAAATGATAAAAAGAATATAATTCTTATTGACATGATCGTTTATACTTTATACCAATATAATAACCTAGAGTTTAAAATGTATTATATTGACAATAATACCCAATGTTGTCAAACACTATTCTTAGAAAATTAAATACTATATATATAAGTTAAACTATATAGTTATGTCAAATATTCTTTTAAATTCGAACAATATAATAAATTTTAAACTTTTAATATTTTTAAATATTATAATTGATAAATTTAAACTTAACTAAAAAATGCAGATACTATACATATTTTTAGCAACTATCATATGACGGGTTATAGTCTTATAGACCAGTAATTATTATAAGTATTAAAAAAATATAAAGCTATGGTGAAATCATCATTTTATTACTGTATTTTCTTAACACCACTAATATTTATTTTAATAATAATTAGAGTATTGTTATTTGTTACTAAGTTTATTTCTCAAACATTAAAACTGATAACTTAAAAGATAATCTAATAAAATTTAATATCTTATTATATAAAGTTGGGTTTTGAAAGTTAGCCATTAACAAGATTTTGACATGTGTCAAATTATCAATATGAGATTTTGACATATATAAAAGTTAATATTTAATCGGAAGAATTTGATTACAACAAAAAAAAAATATTTGTTTTAAAAATATTAATAATATAAAAAGATAATTATCAAAAATTACAAAAATTAGAAAAAATTACAATTTTTTAAAATAATTATAAGGAGATTATATATACATATATATATTTCATGAAATTCGAAATTATAATATTATTTACTTATTTTTAATTTTAAGTTATTAATTCTACAAAAAAAATAGAAATAAGAATTAAGGAAAATATACTGTTAATTATTAATTCTAAATTTTGAAAATACTCACTTCTATATAAACATCAATCGTCTCATATTTTTCATCTAACAAAATACTTTATTCAAAAAAACTGCTTTCAACTTTGTTAAATTAGAAATTTTTTTTAATGGGATGGTAAATTTTTCTTATTTTTTAAAACCAAAGTTTTCTCCTACTTTCTCCTTTTTCAGTTGGGAATAGGTAAGATTAATATGTTGACCCAAAAAAAGATTAATATATGCGTCTTTTCCTAATACTATATTTTAAAATTTATTGTAGTATTTTTATATTGCTTTGTTTAATATATTTTTATCTTTGAATTATTTGGGATTCATATATTACCGTGCTTCTAATTTTCTATTATTTCTTTAATTATATCAAATTAATTTTCTTCTAATTTCTCAACATTGATTGGTTGGTCATAAACCCTTTTTTTCGCAAACATAATTGTTACCATTATTCATTTAATCCCAAAGAAAGATAACAAGTATAAGATCACCAACCTAATGGATGGATAAAATAGGCAAATTAAACACAAGCTTACAACAAACATTGATCGTTAGATTAGAAAAAACATAAATTGTTGTTGATAGATCCATAGGAGTTCAAAGACTGTGAGACACTGGTTTGCAGAAAGATTTAAAAGAATTGATTTGGCCACCTATGTCAGCAAAATGCATTTATCTTTTCGTTCAAGGGTCCTTAGAGAACTTCAAGATGGGTGACCTTCCGGAAGTTGGACGCAAGGTTATCTCCCCAAGGGAGGAAGGCGGAGCCAAGGTTCTCTCCATGGTGGAGGAGGTTGGACGCAAGGTTCTCTCCATAAGGGAGGAGGGCGGAGCCGATGTTTTCTCTATGGTGATCATACATTATTGTGATGATACATCATTGATTAGTATACTATGTAATATATTTTTTATTCGAAATATTTTTTGAGTTACATCATGGTGTGTTAAAGACACTTCCACAAATATATTGGAAAATTTAACATTAGTTACTATCAAAAGATTTTGTGACGTTAGAAAAGAGTCTTTAGTTTCTTTGGTTGTCGGAGCAAACCATTTTGAGATAGCTAAAAGAAGTGAACATGTTCTCTCCACACATGAGGAGGGCAGATCCGAGGTTCTCTTTATGGTGGAGGAGGTTCGACGCAAGGTTATCACTCCAAGGGAGGAAGGTGGAGAAGGTTGGACGCAAGATTATCTCCCCAAGAGAGGAAGGTGGAGCCAAGGTTTTCTCCATGGTGGAGGAGGTTGGACGCAAGATTCTCTCCATAATGGAGGAAGGCAAAGCCGAGGTTCTTTCAATGGTTGGTCATACACTATTGTGATGATATATCATTGATTAGTATACTATGTAATATATTTTTTTATTCGAAATGTTTTTTGAGCCGATAATTCTATTAATGAAAAAAAACTATGCAAAAGTGAAAGTAAAAATACATAATAGTTGGCTTAATGTGTTTATACATACATTTTCTAGGTGGTGGTAAAGAATATATTTGTAACATATAGTATATTTAGGTGTAAAAAATACGTTTTTAATGGTAACATACATAAAAGATTTGTAAATGGGTATAAATTAATATATTATAGCAAAAATAAAATTTATATATTATATACAACAAATTTTAATATATTTTTGTTAAATTTAATTTTATTTACAAAACTTTAAACCCGCACATCGGGCGGGTCCTTATATAGTTATATATAAGTCAAACTATAAGTATAGAAATTGATATTCAACCACAAATATACCATACCATATATATTTAAATTTAGAAAATACAACAAATCATATACAGTATATAACAGTGTAACATCTATATAAACTACCAAAGAAAAACATTCATTTCAATAAACTAACTCAATTAATTGATTTTATAAAAATAAAATAAAAAATTGGCATGTGGTGTACCACGGGTAAATTGTTGTACATTACACATCACCTTCACCTTACAATTAAAAGTCTTTAATATCTATCTAATTAATGCCCTTTTGATTCACACAATCTCTTTCTCATACCGAAAATTCTACCTTTGACAACGATCTGAGGCCTGAAACAACTGCATTTCTGCTCTTTTGGACTTTGGTAACTTCGTGTTTTATCTCATTTTTTGGAGCTTTTCTGCTCTAACTTTTCTTTCCTTTAATTCCAGCTTTTGTTGTTCTAGCTTTTAGATTCTTAGAGAACTATGTTAACCCTTTTTTAATCAAGTATAGAATGTGTAAACTTTGGTTATGAATTGTGATCTTGTTGTTGATTTATTCTCTAATCTTTTTCTTCCCAAAAACATTAATCATTAATAAATGAACTAGTGAAAAATTTAGGCGCAACTTGGCTTTTCCTAAATTTTACCCCAACGTTATATTGGCTCTGTTTGAAGCCTTTGTTTATTACATTGGCATAGCCCAAATTAATCGAAGGACACGGACACGAGAAAATATCAGCTTTCCTTTTGTTTATTACATCTCTCAACCTTCATAGCTCCTAAAATTTCACAGTAATCTCGATGAAAACATCTAACGGGTCTCTACAAGGCAGGATGATTCTTTCGTGCAATGTGGCCATAAAGGCGAGAGCTCGACGACTTTCCCTATGATGATGAGCGTTGGTGACACCAATCCAGCTGACTGAATCTCAGTTGCAAAATCTTTAAGCTCAGCAAAAACCTGCACAACATCCCAAAGCCTTGAGAAAACGCACTCTCACAGTAACAAACAGACGCGCTGGAAATCACAGAGAAGAGAGTATATGGTTTGGTTGCTTACCGTACGCTGTAGAGGAGTTGTTCCACGTTCAACCGCAACAGCTGGTGTATCACAAGGGAGACCATGGTCCATCAGTTTTTGCGCTAGAGAAGGTAACGTTCCCAAACCCATATAAACGACAAGTGTTGTATCCGGGTCAGCTGCATTCTCTGCAACAAACAAAGGGTCGGTCCCTCCTTTCCTAGAATGACCAGTGAGGAACCTCACACTAGTTGCAACACCTCGATGTGTTAATGGAATCCCCAACTCTGCTGCTATCCCCGATGCCGCAGTAATCCCTGCAACCATTTATAATTGCAAACTTCCAGTAAGATTAACCAGTTCAGTCACCACAACCATATTGAGTTCCCAAAGAATGCAACATCCACATTAATCAGAAAATCAAAAGCAGTTGCTTAGATTGGAACAGAGTGACAAGATTAACAACATTACCTGGGATAACTTGAACTCGAATCCCTTGCTGTTGTAGAAAGTCCATTTCTTCCCCACCCCGTCCAAAGACCTGAAATTATCCAAATAGAAGTTACAAACGCATTTTAAAAGGAGCCATATAGGAAATTATAGAGAGTACGAGAAACAGATATATAAGCTTACCAGAGGATCTCCACCTTTAAGCCTGACAACAGTGGCACCAGCTTCAGCAAAACTTAGGAGTAGTTCATGAATCTCCTCCTGCAACAACATCATAAGGCTTAATGATCTTTATCTGTGACAATATGATCCAGCTAACCAATCCATAAGACAAGGACTTAGGGCATTACCTGAGTTCTGCTATGATAACCAGCGGTTTTGCCGACATAAAGAAGCCTAGCATCAGGAGCAACCAACTCCAAGACATCATTGGAGACAAGCCTGTCGTAAAGCAAAAGATCAGCACTTTGAATAACTCTGACAGCTTTAAGAGTCAGAAGCTCAGGATCTCCTGGTCCTGTCCCAACGAGATACACATCTCCTGGTCCACAATCACCACCTTTGCAGCCTTTAACTCTCTTCTCTCTCAGCACAGACAAGAGCTTCTTCAGCTCAGGCAGCTGCGATGCAATGTCGTTTTCCCTAACAAAGACTTCATCTTCAAACGGCGATGGAGATGGAGTCGATGGCGGGGTGGGTTCAACCGCCTTGTACAGCCATTGATCCCTCTGGTACCTCTCCACAGAGTGCTTCTCTGTAAACGGCGAAGAAGAAGAAGAAGAAGAAGAAGAAGACGCAGTCTTGTAATGTAAACAACAAACAGGACTCAAATTATTGGTCCTGGCTTGTTGCCAATTCCGAACACTAGAAGAGGAAACTGGAATCCTCTGGACAAGAGCCATTTAATAACCAACAACACACGCCTGCACAAGATTTAGATCCATAATTAGCATCATCATCATCATATCATCATCAACAATCAACATCAAAACATCATCATCAACAAACCCAGATGTAATTTGACAAAAAATATTCCTTAATTCTGATAAAGAGTTCAATATCAGATTCAGATAACTCAATAAGAAAAGATAAAAGAGAAGTCTCAGTCTCGAAGTAAAATAGCAACGCAACTCAGAACCGAACCCTCAGAGAGAGAGAAAAGAAACAGACTTTGAAGTTTGAAGTGTCGAAGCAGAGCAATAAACACAGAAATTAATCATACCCTGGAGCTGGGGAAGCCGCCGATTTGTGATTACGAGCACAGAAGAGAAGAAACTATGAATTAAAAAGATGATAGATTTGCGAGCATCAGAGAGAGATCGGACCAGACAGAGAGAGATGAAGGAGTTTTTTTTGTAATGTGGAGAACAATTGGCGGCTAGAGAGAGAGAGAGAGTTGTGTCGGAATTTGGATGAGGAAATGGGAAGATTCAAGAATGAACACACGCCAAAGTGAGCGTTGACACCAACTTGTGTGCTTTTGGAAATAGGCACATGTATTTATGTTTGTTGGTGACATTATTTGGTTACTTTTATCTGAGGACGAAAGGGCACTTCTCTTCAAAAGGGTTACTAACCCTTTGATGCTTTCAAGGGGACTCGTACTCTCGCAACTCAAACGGAGGGCAAATCCGTAGTTTCAGTACTAGTTCTCTCTTGTCCTAATTTAGTACTAGTACTAGTACTAGGCACTAGCATATGATATGCAGAATGTTCTATTTAATCTCTTCTTGTTCACCTACCNCAAGAGCCATTTAATAACCAACAACACACGCCTGCACAAGATTTAGATCCATAATTAGCATCATCATCATCATATCATCATCAACAATCAACATCAAAACATCATCATCAACAAACCCAGATGTAATTTGACAAAAAATATTCCTTAATTCTGATAAAGAGTTCAATATCAGATTCAGATAACTCAATAAGAAAAGATAAAAGAGAAGTCTCAGTCTCGAAGTAAAATAGCAACGCAACTCAGAACCGAACCCTCAGAGAGAGAGAAAAGAAACAGACTTTGAAGTTTGAAGTGTCGAAGCAGAGCAATAAACACAGAAATTAATCATACCCTGGAGCTGGGGAAGCCGCCGATTTGTGATTACGAGCACAGAAGAGAAGAAACTATGAATTAAAAAGATGATAGATTTGCGAGCATCAGAGAGAGATCGGACCAGACAGAGAGAGATGAAGGAGTTTTTTTTGTAATGTGGAGAACAATTGGCGGCTAGAGAGAGAGAGAGAGTTGTGTCGGAATTTGGATGAGGAAATGGGAAGATTCAAGAATGAACACACGCCAAAGTGAGCGTTGACACCAACTTGTGTGCTTTTGGAAATAGGCACATGTATTTATGTTTGTTGGTGACATTATTTGGTTACTTTTATCTGAGGACGAAAGGGCACTTCTCTTCAAAAGGGTTACTAACCCTTTGATGCTTTCAAGGGGGGACTCGTACTCTCGCAACTCAACTGGAGGGCAAATCCGTAGTTTTGTTCTAATATTTTATCTAGTTTCTCTCAGCACTTGTTCTCTCTAGTCCTAATTTAGTACTAGTACTACTATTAGCATATGCAGAATGTTCTATTTAATCTCATCTTCTTCACTTACCTCAAACTCGTTTTGTGTTCCGCATATTAAAAGAAAAATTCATTTATAAATAAGGACACTATTGAGGGTTTTGGTGAGGTACATTAACCATACCCGTAGATTGAGAGATGCAGCTGATTTTCTCTAAATTGTGTTCCACATATCTAAAAAACACTCAAAGACATGAATCTCCAGAGACAATGATGAATAAATTGACTGCCTAATTAATAACAAGGGTTTGGTTGAGACTTGAGACTTGAGAGAATCTCATTATAATATTAGATGGTATTTGTATATAAATACCATCTTATACTCATTAGTCAAGCTTTTCATTTTAATTGGATTGAAGAAAAGAGGTTTAACAGATTCTGCTTCTTGTTCATAGCTCAAAAGTTAAGATCACACGGCGGCAGGAGAGTCTTACTGGAAAGACTTGTGTGTTTCACGACCAGTGACTAATTGGGCCTTAATTGGACTTTTAAAGTTTTAGATCTAGATATATTTGAGATTTCTATTGGGCATAATTTTATTCAGGTCCATTTTCAACGTCAATGACACGTCGGTTCAATGATATTTGATACGTCGAATGTCACTTCAACGCGACGTAGACATTTAACTTGATACGTGTTATTTACAAAATGACTGACCGCGGTAAAAAGAATACGTTTGCAAACAGTCTTTACTCTTTACGATGCGATGTGTGTGACACAGCTCACATTTCGATCAAAACTAGTTGACTAGTAGTTATTATTATCCACTCCACTGTGCTATTGTTACTTACTTTTTTTTTCTTTTCTTGTTAGGAGGATCTACAAAAGATAAATATAAGTACGACATTACTAGTATTAAAATCTCTATATCATAGATAATCTTCTTTTCGTAATCAGCATTATGTGGACTCAGTGTTTTACCTGTTCCTGGTTTAGATGATGAAGGAAAGGATGTCTCAGCAAAAAAAAGCAAGAAGAAGAAGGCAAAGGGTGAAGAAGAAGAAGAAGAGGTGGTGGCAATGGAAGAGGACAAGTCAGAGAAAAAGAAGAAGAAAGAGAAGAGGAAGATGGAGACAGCAGAGGAGAACGAGAAATCAGAGAAGAAGAAAAAGAAAAGTAAAGCTGGAGGAGACGAGGAGACTGATGATGGCCACAGCACGAAGAAGAAGAAGAAGAAGTCAAAGAGTGCGAGTAGGGAATGCAAAACATAACAAACCTTGTATTGTATTTTTATTTTTGAGTAATGTCGGTTGCATTTCGTTTTCTTAGTGAACTTTGGATAATTTTTGTTTTGGTCTGGAAACGATGCGAGATTTGGTAACATCATAATATTGTTTAGGTTTCACGATTCTGTTTTGTTTTACAGGCTGTAAGTTCGGCACTCACATGACTACTTCGAAAAAATATCATTCGAAGTGCTGAAGTGCATATCAAAATCTGACCGTGGAGTCTCTCTATTTTATAAAATACTACAACAACTGCTAATAATAGACTATTAGTAGAGTATATAGACACTAGACACTATTTAGTTGTGTGCCTATACAACATTAGTTTAACTTTTTAGGGTAGAGATTCTAAATTGCCTCCATATATCATCATCATGCTAGTTGTGCTTGTATAGAGTAATATATAAATTAATTAAAAAACATCTCTATTTAATATTTCGTAAATACACAACTTCATTTTGGTATACTATATAACACTTATAGGTTATAAAGTTATAGTTATTATTTTATTCATTAGTTGATTACAAAATAGTTTTTATAGATTGACTTCGTTAGTCATACCGAGATTTAGGGGTTAAAATAATTACTTTACCTGCATTATTATTAATTACTTGCAATGAATACACTTAAAGATGATATTCCAAAGAATAATACAACTTAAAGAAATAAATATATAGATAAATAAAACAATAAAAACAAATCCTTAATAAAAAAAATTTCTATTAAACACGTTTGATAAATATATTTACACAACCATATATATTGTTAGGCGATTGAAGAAATAAAATAAAATCTCCCAAATTTTATTTAATTTTTTTTTAAAAATATCTATTCAACTAAAATTTTGACTGAGTAACGGCTCAAAATTTGAATATTTAAATTCAATTTAATATATTTATATTATTGAATTGTATAGTTTTATATACTATAATAAACTTTTTAAATAATTTAATTTGTAATATTTTAAAATAGTTTAATTTGATATTTTTAAGAATATCATAAATATATGATAGCTGGATCAAAAAGGTAAAAACTATAAACACTCTAGTTTGATTTGTTATAGCACAGATCAATAATATGAAAAATTTCAAGAAATATGTTTTTTTGCTATAGCACAAGTTTAAATTAAAGTTTGGAATAATTTTATTTGGTAGGCTTTCTCGGTCAAGATAATTTTGACAAACATACGTTACATATTTGGTCCTAAAATTAATATGTCGTAAACTATGGGTTAAGTCATAGAATTAACAATCAAAATATAATATATAATTTTAAACACTAAACAAATCAAATAAAATTAACAAACAAATTTTTTTCTTATCACACAACTTAACCCACAGTATCTAGATCTACTAGAATAGATCGATCTTATAAAAAAGATGTTATTTTCATAAGTCATGTTCAACATATGATTTCATGGCATAGTGTTATATCCAAAAAATAATAATTTTAAAACAAATAAAATAATCACGTATATGATGTTTTGAATAAAAGTTACAAAATAAACAAAATGAATTTCAATTTGTGCTCTAGAACGGTTCATATTCTAGTAGGTTATATAAATTGCCATCTTTCTATATAACATTGAATTGAGGCTATTTGATTTTTGGCAAGGGAAATACTTATCTAACCCGCTTGATACCAAATGTAGTAAAATAAGAAGAGCAGCTTACATTTGAATGGTCAGTTAACAAAAGGTTAAATTGAATAGAGGTTGAACTTGCGTATGTGACAATAGAGCGATATACCTCCTCATGCATGAACGAGAGATAGCTCGTGAGTCGTGACCAACCACGGTCCCATATTCTTAGTTTAAATACGCATATCACTTCACACACCCCTCAAAAGAAATACTATAACATAACAATCAAATCAATAATTTTCCTTAATTGGCAATTTGGCATGATGATCATCAAGTTAACACAACAATCAAACTTGATGATCTTCTAGTGATCATCTCTCCGATTTGGGCCGACAAAAATCTGATGATAAATGAATGCCACAATGCACAAGCACCGACCACATGCATGCAGTGTCTTGAATCCGACCCAACCTCCGTTCATGCTGACCCTGTTGGTATCGCCGGAGTCGTCATACACTGTCTCGACTCTCGCCTTAATTAATATCATCATCAAGCAAGTGTCCTCTCTATCTAATAACCATATATGTTTTTTTGTTTCCTTAAAATCTTTGATTATAGTGTAACAAGTATTGAATTGTTGTAGCAACCTAACGGAACTATCGTCAAAGGAAGACAAAGCTGAAGTTAAGAAAGTTTTGAAGGCTTGCAAACAGGACTTGTCCATGAAGGTACCTAAAAAACTATCGGAAGCCAAAACGGATCTGAGAAGCGGTGATTACGACAAAGCCGCTAGATCGATAATGCTTGCACTTAGCTACCCTTGGAGCTGTCGGTCCAATCTCCAGAGTGTCAAGTTTGATGAGTATTTGTATGAGGAGTCATTGGAGCTATTTAGCCAAATCAACATATATGCCCAACTCTCTGATGCTGCTATGAGGATCATTGATCGCTTCTAAACTCAACATACAAATAGTCATTGGAGCTAATAACCTCCCATCTCTTTCTTTTTCTCTATGTACGAAACTCAACATCGACGCTTAATTACCCCAATTAAAATAAAATGATTCCCTCTTTTATTATACTACATCATGTGTTCTTATGTTTTTTTATTAAATCATTTTTTGTTTTGTTTTAAATGCATGATTTCATTATGCTTAACATTCGATCATCTAGTAGTAAACGTGATGTTCTGTTCTTGAAAGTTGAAACTAATAAACTCATCTATCTTTAAGGACAAACGTGATGGGCCACGCATCACCAATTCCCCACCCAGTAACAGTTTAGTAATTAAATATACGGATTAGTCGCCACGAGTAATTTATTTACATCGGCCGTCATGCAAGGGAAGGTGGGGAGAGAGGAAGAGCGATAATAAAAGCTGTAAATAAATACAAGAAAAATTAATTAAAAAATAAATTGAGCCATTAAAATTTTAAAACTCATTAGGACGACAAAACGATGCGGGAGAGGAAAAGATAATACTATTGAGTATTGAGTATTGAGTATTATTGACGTTTCGTTTTCCCAAAAAAAGAAAAAAAAAGTGGCTTTTGGTATTTCTTTTTAACTTGTGAGGAAGAAAGCTACTCTTGCATATAAATAAATGTCGTCCATAGAAACTAGAGAGATAGTGAGAGAGCCTCGTTTCTTGTTAATTAGCTTCTTCAAAAAACCCTAATATAATCATCATTTCCGTTGCATACTATGGCTGATGAAACAACATTAAGATGTGTTTTCGCTACCACTAATAAGGATACTCATCTCGCCATTCCATTGGATAAACGTGACTCGGTGTTGGTTTTTAAAGGTTACATCTGTTCTTATCTTTATATATTTATGGTCTTTTATCTCTTATTCGATATTTTGGTAAATTCGTTTTTGTGTCAAATGTCATGCATCTATGTTTAATCTTTGATTTGTCTGTTATAATCTGCACAGACAAAATTAGCAAGGACCACGAACTTTGTTTCCCAACTCTTGGGAAAATCATGGTTTCTGCCTTGAAGGTAAAACAATCTGTTTTTTTTTTT
>NC_025696.1:27623210-27668767 GCF_000633955.1 Camelina sativa
GAAATCTAAAACTTCGGCCAACGAAAGTCGTAAGAAACCAGCTCTTGGGGTTGAGACGTCGAGTGGTAAAAGAGAGGTTGAACCTATTACAACTGGATCAACAGCAAAAGGTAACCTTCGTTTTTTTCTCTCTAAATATATAGCTTGCACATACGTTAGAACTTGTGGATGAGAGCCATAATAATGATGAATTCGTTTTAGGAACAATAGCCAAAGGAATGAAAATAATTAATTAGATTATGGTTGAAGTTAGTGATTTTTCTTCATTATAAGATGTTATTAGTTTTGGTATATTTTAGTATTAACCGTTTGATTAGCTCCAACTGCTACAGAGAACCTTCCAACTGATGAAATGTACAAAACCACTGTTGCTGAGAAGCAAGGTCGTGTTGATGCTACTTCTGAACCAATGCAAATCGGTAAATTTCACTTCCTGATTTGGTTGAATGAATAGATCATTTTGTTCCCTTCTTACGTATAATAATGTATGTTTGTATTGTAACATGGGCGTTTTCTATAATAATGTGTAGAAACTGGGATTGGTACCAAGGAAATCGTTGAAAAAGCTGGTGAGGAAGTTAAGTCTGTGAAGCCTAAGAAGAAAAAGAAAGCAAAGGCACCAGCTAAAGAAGTTGCTTCTAGCTCACAGATCGTTGAGCCTCCTCCTGCTGAAGCTACCAAAGAAGATCCTCTGGAGAATTTGGACAATGTTGAGAAGAAAATTGTGGAAGACGCTTAAGTATTTTGCTATGCTATATCAGTATTTGTTGTATCTTTGATCTCTTTTTTTTTTTTAATTTTCTATGTGACTGAACATCAATGCTGTTTCCAAGTTTAAGCAACTTTATTTCCTTTTTATTTATTTATCATGATTAGTGAGTGGATTGTTTTTGGTTTTAATTCTTGATTTCACCCCTTTGTTCACCCCCTATAATGTTAACCAATAAAAACATGCCACCTAAGACTAAATTTAAACCATATCTATATATACATTTTGCAAGTACATTTAGCAAATAAATCCTAAACTTGCCATCTATTTACAAGACTGCCATTGTATTAACTTTTTTGAATTAACTAATTACAATATAAATCAAATCAAATTCGGAAACTTAATTTCAATCTTATCTTTCCATAAAACTGCACTAAACAGATTAACTCGCCTTCGATCTGATGGACGCCGAGATTTCCGTTTTATCTTCTTCATTCAGAAATATTTTTACCATCCAACATATCTTCAATATCAAAACAAAGAAACAGCATTTACAACCAAAATATCTCATATTCCACTAATATTCTATCAAACCAAAATTGTACTCATTATCTCCCTGATTATTCGCTAACTCTAATATTTCATCTCTTTAAACGGATCTCATTTACTCGACCTAATCATGATCCTATAAATATGTAACATTGCCAAACCGACTTAACATAAGCAACCACACTCATACAATACTCACAAGAAACCGTAAACACTTCTCTATCACCAATGACTGCTACTTTTGTCTTCCTAAAAGATGTTAGACCCTACAAAACCGCCTGGAGGGTACAAGTGAAGGTACTCCATGCATGGCGTCAAAGTACTGGTGAATCTCTTGAGTTGGTTGTCTCAGATTCTCTGGTAAGAACAAATTCTCTAATTCTATTGCTAATGAAACAAATCCACATATTCTCCCGCGGTTCAACTAATGCATTATTTATATCTACACATTGTAGGGCAAAAAAATTCATGCATCAGTTAAGAAGGAGTTGGTTACTAAGTACGCGATTAGGCTCCCTGTTGGTAACAGGGTTTTCATTGAGACTTTCAGACTTAGCTACGCGTCAGGTCAGTTCAGACCAACTACCCATCTGTATAAGATGGCCTTCATCACCTTAACTTTGGTGTTGCAGAGTGATCCTGTATCTGATTCTACCTTCCTGTCATTGACAAAGTTTCAGAAGATCCAAAGTGGTGAAGCTAATTGATATATCATGGTTTTTAGGTGTTTTTAGCCATGATATAAGTCTTATTTGTAGAGTATTTTTGGTATTGTTAGAGTCTTTTGAGTCTTTATAGGATTTAGCATGGATGGGAGCTTAATAGAGCTAAATAGGAGGATTTGGAGCATAATCAAGCATTGAGGCTGAGCTACGAAGTTGGGAGACATGTTCAGAAGGGTGCATCGATCGACACAACATATGCATCGATCGATGCTAGGCCAAAGACGAAATCGAAAGTTTTTCCCTCAAGTTTTGAAGATTTACAAAGCTGTCCCAAAGTTTTCCATATTTGCATCATTAGTCCCTGGACGTGTTTAGGAATATAAATAGGAATTTGTTGGTCATTGTTTAGACCTAAGCTTTATTTTTTCCTGCAACTTTTGAGAGCAAAACCCAGAGAGATTTTTAGAGAGTTTTTGGAGAGAAGAATCAAGACTCTTTCAGAGAAGATTCATAACTCATTTTCTTCTACTTTTAATCTCTTAATGCTATCTATTTTATTCATAATTTGTGTTCTTACAATTATGTCTGAGTAGATATGCTTGTTAGGTGATATATCATGGTTTTTAGGTGTTTTTAGCCATGATATAAGTCTTATCTATAGTCTTTTTGGTATTTTTAGAGTCTTTTGAGTCTTTTTTTTTTTTTTTTTGAATAAAATGTAAAATTTATTCCAAAAAAAGTAGTGTTTACATCAAGTGCAGCATGAAGTTAAATGTTTTTTGAACAGAAATCTGAAGGTTTTCTTTAACGAACTAGTGCATTAACGTGATCCAAGCCATTTCTCCATGGAGCAAGTGTATTTCCCGCCTGGTGGAAGCGAGAGCAGCCTATTGCGAACCTGTCTGTCGAGAGTTTTAATGAGCTGAGCTGCGGGAACTGGTTGTTCTCCATGCCGACGTCGATTCCGCTCTTGCCAGAGAGAGTAGACGGAGGTCTGGAAAGCGTAGTGTAGAAGGAACATGGTGTTAGATCCCAAAGTTTTATCGACGAGGAGATGCAGATTACAATCCCAGTCTGTAGAGAATTTGGTCTGAAGTAACTTTGAGATGAGGCCTGTCCAGACCGCTGAAGAATAAGAGCATTCGAAAAACAAATGACCTCGAGTTTCTTGTGTTGCAGAGCAAAAGGAGCAAGTGGCGTCAATCCGTGAGTTCCAAGAGAGCATGCGATCACCCGTTGTCAGGCGATTGAGAGCTGCTAACCACACTATAAACGAGAACTTTGGAGTGCACTGAGAGAACCAAACACCCGCTGCCCATTGCTGCTTCTGTCTGGTTATCCGTGTCTGTTCCCAAGTCTCTTTGGTGCTGAACCTGTTCTTAAACTGATCTCCCTTCCCCCGCCAAAGGACTACATCCTCTGCTTCAGATAGTCCTCTGTTTCGTATAGTCATTAGAGCCTCTTCTAACTGATTCAGGTGGTCAACTCGATGGTGGCGTTGGTGATGAGTGATAGCTTCTGCGACAGTGGCGTGGAGGCTGATACCCATATCTATTGTACCCCGAGGGCCTGCAACATCAAGTAAACGGCCCATCGTTGACCAGTTGTCAAACCAAAATTAGATACCCTCGCCGTTCTTAACCTCGCATCTAACAAAAGTCGCCGCTAAAGCACGGTACTTTAGCAGCTTTCTCCACATCCAGGAACCAGAGACTGTGGTGGACTTGATAGACCAAAAAGAACCTCTATTATGTAGGTAAGCTCGCAGCCAATCCACCCATAGTGACTTTGACGCCAGTAGTCTCCAGATGAGCTTCAAGCAACTCACCTTATTTGTTGAACACAACCCCAGTCCACCCTCTTCCTTCGGCAAACAGACATCAGACCAGTTAACCTTAGCCTTCTTTGTGTTGAGAGATGGACCCGACCACAAAAACGCAGAACACATACTGTCTATCTCCTTCGTGCAAGCTGTTGGGAGGCGGAAAGCTGGCATCCAGAAGTTTGTTAGGCTCTGTATGACTGAACTTATGAGCTGTAAGCATCCCGCAAAGGACAAATATCGCCCTGTCCAGCTGCTAAATTTATCTCTGATGCGTTCAAGAAGTGGTGTATAATCAGAGATTGTCATACGCTTGGTGAGGAAGGGCAAACCAAGGTAGCTTACTGGGAGAGTTCCTGAGGCAAATGGGAATGATTGAAGAATCTCTGCTTGGTCCGTGGCTGTAACTCCAGCCATATACAGTGTAGACTTTTCGAGACTAATATTCAATCCTGACACGCCTGCAAAATGATTGAAAGTCTGAAGAATGCCCTCAATAGACGTCTTAAGTCCATCTGTAAACACAAGTAAGTCGTCCGCGAAACACAAATGTGTTAAACGGATATTCTTGCATCGGGGGTGGTATCCAATACGTCTTCCGTCAGCCTCTTTATCCAACAAAGCAGACAAAACTTGCATACACATCACAAAGAGATAAGGAGACAAAGAGCATCCGTGTCTCAAACCTCTTGCACTCCTGAATAGACCGGATAACTCACCGTTCACTTGGACTGAGAATGAAGCAGTGGTAACACAAAGCTCTATCCACTTAACAAATTGTGTCGGAAAATGCAGAGTGCGGAAGATACTGAGCAAAAAAGGCCATTGAACAGAGTCGAAAGCCTTAGAGATATCAATTTTAATTGAGCATCGCGGTGACACAGTGTCTTTATGATAATCAGCAACAATCTCCGAGGCCAACAAGACATTCTCCATTAACAGCCTATCCTTGACGAAAGCAGACTGGTTAGGAGATATGAATGCAGGTAGTAATGTTTTGAGTCTATTAGCAAGCAGTTTTGAGATCACCTTATAAGTCACATTGCAACAGGATATAGGCCTGTAGTCCTTCATCTCTGTCACCACTTTCTTCTTGGGAATAAGAGCTAGAATAGTTGTATTGACTCCTTTTGGTAAGAAACCAAACTTGAAAAAGGACTGAACCGAGGTAACAAAATCACTTTTGATTATCGGCCAAGTCGCCTTAAGAAACTCCACAGTATAACCGTCTGGACCCGGACTCTTATCCCTTGGCATAGAGAATAAGACATCTCGTATCTCAACCTCTGTGACATCCTTTACCAACATAGTCTGATCCGTTTCTGAGCACCGGTATGGTAACAGATTCGAGAGCTTTGCTTCATCGATTGCTTGGTAGTTAGGCATCTTATATCCCAAAAACTCACGGAAAAAACGCTCTGCCTCCTGCTTAATTGTCTCTTGTGTGTCTACAATGCTACCATCCAAGCAATGAATCTCCTTAATCGCATTACGTGCTTCACGGGCTTTAGCAGCACGGTGAAACACCTTATTGTTCCCATCGCCTACCTTAAGCCAGTGTAGTTTTGATTTTTGTTTTAGAAATTTCTCCTCCAAATCTACTACAAACAACCACCTACTGTAAGCTGCTGCTTCTCTCTGCATAGACTGGTCGGTTGGACTCTGCAGCGTCGCAGTCTGACAAGAACAGAGGTGTGCGAAGGCCTCTTTAGCTCGTTTTTGTAGATTGCCTAACCGATCACGACTCAACTGCTTGATTTGCGGTTTCAATGCTTTTAGTTTTTTGGAGAACTTGTACATTTTTGTTTTTTTGGAGTCTTTTGAGTCTTTATAGGATAATGGAGCTAAATAGGAAGATTTGGAGCTTAATCAAGCATTGAGGCTGAGCTAAGAAGTTGGGAGGCGAATTCAGAGGATGCATCGATCGATACAGCATCAGCATCGGTCGATGCAGTGTCCAAAAGAAGAAATTGGAAGTTTTCCCACAAGTTTTGAAGATTTACAAAGCTGTCCCAAAGTTTTCCATATTTGCATCATTAGTCCCTGGACGTGTTTAAGAATATAAATAGGATTATTATGGTCATTGTTTAGACCTAAGCTTTATTTTTCCCTGCAACTTTTGAGAGCAAAACCCTGTGAGAGATTTTAGAGAACTTTTGAAGAAAAGAATCAAAACTCCTTCAGAGAAGATTCAGAACTCCTTTACTTCATATTTAATCTCTTTCTTAATGCAAATTATTCAGAAGATGTTTTTCTTTTCATTGATTATGTCTGAGTAGATCTGGTTGTTAGGTTTAGGGTTTCTCATTAGGGATTTCATGGATTATTAGATATGTTAATTTAGGATTCATTATCTTTCTTGTTCTTCACCATAGGTTGTTTTTAATGCTAGATCTTTGATTAGTCATCTGGATTTAGATCTTAGGATTATTGATTGATATGAGAATATAATTGATTTCCCTGATAAAAACCTTTGGTGAGCAAAATTACTTTTTACAAAGAGATTTGAATTAGTGATTTTGTGAACTTATCTAAACTTGATTTTATTGCTGGTTTTTAACTTGAATTTTGCAAAGAAATTTGAATTTTTGGGTTTTAAAACTTAGATAATATTTGCAGTGAGAACTGATTTATTTTACAATTGTGTTTAGAGTTCAAGAACGGTGCTTAATTGTTGCATCCTGCTTGTTTAATTAATTGATCTGATTTTCCATGATTTCCTGAGAATTTTTCTAGGCCTAGCGTTTAATATTTCTGAATTTTACAACTCTTTTTTTTTTTTTTGTGTACCCAAACTCTTCATTCAAACTTAGCAAAATACAAAGGGATAAAGCATATTCGAACATGCCCGAATAGCAAACTTTGAAATTAAAGCAAAAGAACAAGCAGAGATTAAACATAGAGACACAAACTTGACAAAGCTTGATAGGGAACCAGGAGATGTGTCGAAACAAACTATCACAAGAACACCCATGAGAGAAGATGCATACAACACAAAAAGCTCAACTGGTAATACGATAGTCACCAAACACTGTGACTTTGAACTGAATTTCGATCCATCAACAGTGACTCTAGGTTGAAGGTAACCTGCAGAAACGCTGGAGGAGGTTCCGGTAAATAAGCACCACCACAGATGGGCGGAGTCTGAACCAACAAAAGTGATTCTGGACTGACTGCAAAGAGGACCTGACGGGGAACTATCCGAAACAGGTACGGAAGAGCAGGAGAAGTATCCGGTGCTCTGTTGGGAGTGGAAGCAGGAGATTCCGCGAGGAGATGTATCGCAGCGGCGGCTGCCGGGAGGAACGACGACAAACACACCAGTTGAGACCATGAGGTTAGCCTGGTTCTTCGGGTGGGCACAAGAGGCGGAGATGAGGTCGCTGGATAATACGCGAAGGGGGAACTCCGAAAGGAAAAAGGACTGGAACCGGAGGTTAGAGGCGGTTGGCAAAAGAGAGCAGGAGAAGTATCCGATGCTCTGTTGGGAGGGGCAGCTGAGGAAACCGCGGGGAGATTCATCACGGCAGCACTTGCCTGAAGGAACGGCAAAGAACTCAACACTTGATACCATTAGATTTGTCTGGATCTTCGGGATGGCCAGAGAGGCGGAGAAGAGATCGATGTATGAACTGCGAGATAGGGGATCCGATAGACCAAAAGACTGAACCCTCAGGATAGGAGCAGTTGAAGACACTGCCAGAAGATGGAAGACAACAGATCGAGAGAGGAAGGTTCTCCAAAATCTCACCGACAAGATCTCAGATTCAGCCTTGAGCGGGTTAGCAGAACCAACCAAAGACATCGCCAGGAGGAGGCAAGCAGCCAAAAGGGAGAGAAGGGTTCTCGAGTGAAGCAGAACGGCAGCGACGGAGAGACGCGACCAGTCACGGCGGAAGTAGCGCCGGTAACAGAACCGGAAATACGGTTCGAACCAGCAAAGAAACTGAAACGAGATTAGATTTGCTGGGAGATGAACGAAATAGCAGAGGGAGGACAGGATCCAACGCCGGCGAGCCATGGCAACTCCGGCGCCGGAAGGAAGAGACTCCCGTGGCGGCTTGCTAATGGTGGCTAGGGCGAACACACTCGAGGAGAGTTTGACTAGATACGTGTATATGACTTTACAACTCTCTTATTTTCTGTTTTGCATTGCTATTTAAATTACAATTTCTGTTTAGCATAATTAAAAGATTATTAAATCTATTGTGTGAATCTAGAATTCTTGTGGATTCGATCCCTAAGTACTACAATTGATCTCTTAATTTGAGAAAGTAGCTCTAGGGTAAATTTGAGCATATCAAATTTTGGCGGCGTTGCCGGGGATCGAACCCGGGTAAGCAAAGGCTAAGTCTGTTTTCCATGATTTCCTGAGAATTTCCATAGGCCTAGCGTTTAATCCTTCTGAATTTTACAACTCTCTTATTTTCTGTTTTGCATTGCTATTTAAATTACAATTTATGTTTAGCATAATTAAAAGATTATTAAATCTATTGTGTGAATCTAGAATTCTTGTGGATTCGATCCCTAAGTACTACAATTGATCTCTTAATTTGAGAAAGTAGCTCTAGGGTAAATTTGAGCATATCAAATTTTGGCGGCGTTGCCGGGGATCGAACCCGGGTAAGCAAAGGCTAAGTCTGTTTTCCATGATTTCCTGAGAATTTCCATAGGCCTAGCGTTTAATCCTTCTGAATTTTACAACTCTCTTATTTTCTGTTTTGCATTGCTATTTAAATTACAATTTATGTTTAGCATAATTAAAAGATTATTAAATCTATTGTGTGAATCTAGAGTTCTTGTGGATTCGATTCCTAAGTACTACAATTGATCTCTTAATTTGAGAGAGTAGCTCTAGGGTAAATTTGAGCATATCAAATTTTGGCGCCGTTGCCGGGGACTCTTTTGATTCACCATTAGATTAAAATCTTTGATTTTGTCTAAATTTTTCTTTTTCTGTTTACTCACACGCTTTTGTTTCTTTTCTCTTGTGTGTTTCAGGTACATGCCTAAGCCTAGCACCAGGAAAAATCCTACTGGTCCGGTTGTGAAGCTTACAAACCAAGAGTTAGGACAACTAGAGCGTGAGAACACAAAAGCAGCCAAATCAACAAGGATGGTCAACCCAATCATATTGAGACCAAATGCGGCTGGAGTTTTGAGAGATCAAGAGGGTCATGTGCGCAACGAACTAGGCCAGAAACTTGATGCTGAAGGACAAGTTATTCAGGAAGAACATGTCGTCGTTGATGAGAATGGAGACGGCATCGATCGACGCAACGTCGGCATCGATCGACGCAATCAAGAAGGCATCGATCGACGCATCATTGGCATCGATCGACGCAATGTCGGGGCTGGTGCGAATGGAGCCAATTTGGATGGTAACAACCAGCAGAACCTTCAGCCTAGATGGGACAACAATGGAGAGCTTGTCAAGACTCTTGCGGACTTCAACAGGCCAGATTTGTTTTATGAGAACCGCTCTGCGATTGTCCTTCCTCCATTCCCAAGGAATGATTTTGAGCTGAAGCCTGCCTACTTCGCTCTTGTTGGACAAAGGCCATTCCAGAACTTGCCACATGAGAAGCCTGTAGACCACATTGAGCACTTTAAGGACATAATCACAAGCATCAAGGCCAATGGAGTCACAGAGGACTATCTCTACTGCAAGCTTTTCCCATACTCTCTTGCTGGGGAAGCTTCTCATTAGCTAAGGCAGCTGAAACCAGGATCTCTGACAACTTGGCATGACATCAAGGTGGCATTCTTGAATTACTTCTATGATGATGCGATGTCTGATGAGCTCTCTACCTTTAGACAAGGACCTGCTGAATCTTACAAAGCTGGTTGGGTAAGATTCAAAGCATACCAGAGAGATTGTCCGCATCATGGGTTCTCAGAGGTGCAGTTGATCAGTATCTTCTTCAGTGGTATTGATTGGAGGTATCAGATGGCTTTGGATGCTGCTAGTGATGGGAACTTCAAGACAAGGTACTCAGATGACGCTGAAAAGTTGATTGAAAGGCTAGCATCAAGCAACAGTACCAAGAATGCGGACTTAGAAAGGAAAAGAGCACATGAGGGTTATGATTCGAATCAACTAGCTTCAGTTAATGCTAAACTGGATTCAGTGCATAACCTTCTTGTTGGAAAGAAGTCTGTCCATTTTGCTGAAGATGTTGAGATTTTTGAGCCAAAGCCAGAGACTACAGAAGCAGATGTCAACTATGTGTATGGAGCTGGGTATCAAAATCAGAGATTTGGTCAGAAGAATTCCTTCACGGGAAATCCAAGCAACAACTTCACTAGGAACTATGGTTCTTCTTCTTACCAACCCCTCCCTCCACCCAATTCAGAGAGCAAGATGGAATCAATGTTGGGACAGATTTTGGAAGGTCAATAGAAGCTAACAGTGGACTTCAATGGGAAGATTGATTCTGTATACACTGAGCTGACTGGGAAGTTTGATGCATTGAACACTCATGTCAAGAAGCTGGAGAATCAAGTGATTCAGACTGCTGGGTCTGTTAAAAGACAAGAGGAATTTCTTTCTAGAAGAACAGAGTCAAACCCCAAGCATGCTTGTAATGCGATTTTGGTGAAGGAAAGGGACGATGATACGGTAGTGGAGCTAGCATCGATCGACACTACATCAGAGCATCGATCGATGCAAACTCAATCAAGCGTCGATCGACACAATGTCAGCATCGATCGACACCCCCCACAGACAGCTCCGGTTTCTCTCCGAGTTCCACCATCTGATTCAGAGCAAGCCTATAAGCCTAAGGTCCCTTTTCCTAAGCCTAGGAGGTCCAAGAAGGAGATTGAAGAGGCTAGATGCGAGGCTATGATGGATAAGGTGATGATAGAGATGCCATTAATTGATGCTGTCAAATTTTCTCCGGGGATTAAGCAATATGTGAAGAGAATGGTCACCAATAGTTTGAGTCCTGAGGAAGGAGCACTGCTTACAAAGGATGTCAGCTCAATTTTGTTGAACCAGCCTGCTCAGAGGAAGAAAGAGAGGAAAGAGAAGGTTGTTGTCTCTGAGAAAGTGAGTGCAGTGATTCAGAGTAAGATTGCAGAGAATTTACCGAATCCTGGAAGTTTTGTGTTAGATTGTTCTATGACACAGGAAGGTTTTCTCACTCACTCTGTGATCTTGGTTCTAGTATTAACTTGATGCCCCATTCTGTTGCTGTGAGACTTGGGATGACAGATTTCAAGCCGACTAAGATATCTCTTATCTTAGCTGATCGATCTCGCAGAATTCCTGAAGGTGTCTTAGAGGATATTCCAATCAAGATTGGAGATTGCATGATTCCCACTGACTTTGTGGTGCTGGAATATGACAAAGAGCCTAGTGATCCTCTCATCTTAGGACGCTCATTCTTGGCTACAGCTGGTGCCATCATTGATGTGAAGAAGGAACACATATCTCTGAATGTGGATGTTTGGTCATGAACTTTGCGATGGACAAGCTGAGAAGAGCTCCCACCATTGATGGTCAGACATTTTCTGTGGAGATTGCTTCTGATGATGATCTGATCATAGAGCTTCATGAAGACATTACTGCTGGGTATGTCAAAGAGTTGGAGACTGTTGAGAAAGTGAGTAAGCAAGCTGTTGAGCTTGAAGATTGGAGTGGAGATCATCTAATCAGTACTAGAGATCATGATGAGGTTTTGATGCATGACAAGTCGCTGGTAGATGACGTTTTTGTGATGGAAACACGAATTTCAGAGGTTAGTTGCAGAAACGTTGAAGAAACACGAGTTGCAGACCAAGCATCGATCGATGCATTAGGTTTAGGATTTCTCATTAGGGAGTTCATGGATTATTAGATCTGTTAATTTAGGATTCATTATCTTTCTTGTTCTTCACCATAGGTTGTTTTTGATGCTAGATCTTTGATTAGTCATCTGGATTTAGATCCTAGGATTATTGATTGATATGAGAATATAATTGATTTTCCTGATAAAACCTTTGGTGAGCAAAATTACTTTTTGCAAAGAGATTTGAATTAGTGATTTTGTGAACTTATCTAAACCTGATTTTATTGCTGGTTTTTAACTTTAATTTTGCAAAGAGATTTGGATTTTCGGGTTTTAAAACTTAGATAATATTTGCAGTGAGAACTGATTTATTTTACAATTGTGTTTAGAGTTCAAGAACGGTGCTTAATTGTTGAATCCTGCTTGTTTAATTAATTGATCTGATTTTCCAAGATTTCCTGAGAATTTCCCTAGGCCTAGCGTTTATTCCTATTGATTTACAACTCCTTTATTTTCTGTTTTTGCATTGCTATTTAAATTACAATTTTGGTTTAGCATAATTAAAAGATTATTAAATCTATTGTGTGAATTTATAGTTCTTGTGGATTCGATCCCTAAGTACTACAATTGATCTCTTAATTTGAGAGAGTAGCTCAGGGTTAAATTTGAGCATATCACTAATCCCCATATTTTGGTTGGTAAGTATATATAGATTTAAATTTCATTACAACTCTCTAGTAAAGATGATTTACTAACCATAATATCATTTTTCAGATGCTATTGGCCAAATTGTAAGCCTTGGTGAGTTGCTGAATCTGGAAGCCAACAATAAGCCAAACACAAGGCTTGACTTCGAGCTTAGAGATGAAACGAAATTATGTCATAAATAATTGGTTTTAGATATTGATATTTATATTATCTACACATAAATATATTATCTAATCGATATACTTCTTCTATTGTATAGAGATGAGAGGATGACATGTACCTTATGGGGTTCCTTTGCCGAGAGGGTTTTCAGATCATGTCAACGTTCTGATGGAAGCATCATCATTTGTGTTCTCCGCTTTGTGAAGATAAAATCATACAAGGGTAAATACTTTATCATCATTTAAACTCATCTAAGTCAAATAGCAATGTTTATTTTACATCTTATTTTCAAACAGGTGTTAGATATTTATCTAATTCGTTTGATGCTTCTCAAGTCCATCTTAACCCTGAGATACATGAAGCTGACATTCTCAAACAGGCGTACGCCAATTCATTTCTAACAATAGTGTTACTTATTATGCTAAATCGTTACCTAAATATATGAATAACTGTTTATGTTAATAGTCTGCCAAGTGATGGCCTGACTCTCATGTACCGTGCGAGACAACCAAATTTGGAGATTGTACCTGTTCAAAATGAAGATAATTATGCTTTCCCAAGGAAAAACATTGAAGAGTTGAAAAACTCTCTTGATGTATCTTTTTATTTAAGCTTTTACATTGCAATGAATTTTATAGAAACTAATCACTGAATACCGTGATTTTTAGATTGGAAAGGCTAGCAATTTATTTTCAGAGTCTATCTATAAAAATTTCAGAAGAGAGAATATGATTTAAGAAAACAAACCTGTTGGTATCACTCTATTTGTTCTCCATTCCCTTTTACATGTTTATGTATGATCTGAAAAAATTATAAATTACAATATCAACTACAAAAATTGCTTAAACTGATTCAATCACGTCACTAACTGATGCCAAATAATAAGAGTCAAAATTTGATTATAAGTGTTATTGACCATAACTAAAGAGATAAGGATCCTATTCAAATTTAATTAGTCACTGTCATCCCATATATATGTCCTAAATAGTTGTAATTGAGATCGACTTTCTATATCTATTAAACAAGAAAATATATGATTGTAACTACCAAATCTTTCTATATACAAACAGTTTTACCAATGAAAGACATAGAAATTCTCTAATCATGGACATCATTTGACTTGCAACCATTTTTTCTAAATCAGTCATGAAAAACAAAGAAAACTCCTCTTCGATGGATTTCCCTTCATCTTCTAATCCATCAAAAAAATCTCGTTTGATTCAGAATTCTATACCCAACAGTCAGATAACTCAAGTAAATGAAGGTAATACTAATGGTTCTGTGTGTCTGAAAAAAGCTTTTACTAGCGTTTTAAAAGATACTAGGTAATTACCCGTGCTGTTGCACGGATAAAAATTTTGTTTGCGATATTACATTTGTAAATATATTTATTTAGTATAACATTTATAATACAAACTTATATTGGTTTGAATTCATCAAGTTTATGAAATTTTAAATTATTAATTGTTTCACCATAAATTTTAAATTGGCATGATGGCAGATCTGGATCAAATGTGAACCGAATTAGTGATCAGTTAGATTTTTATCAAAATCTTGAACAAATCAGATAAAACCACAAAAAAAAAACTAAAATTTCATGAACCAAATGATTTGAATAAAATTGTTAACCCGGTCAAACCCGTCCGCTAAGCCATCCCGCAACGGGTTTAAATATTTTGAGCCGCAAAATGTCTTTGCATATGTCCCGCTTAATTTCTATTAATAAAGTTATGTGACAAAGTTTTTAAGAATAACACATTTGTTTTTTTTGTTTTGTGAAAGACACAATCGCATATAGTTGTAAATAATAAATCAAAATGAGGCTAAATACTAAATGTGTCTCATCTATTGGTATAATATTATTACTTTTTCACTTTTTATTGGATTGGATTTTCTAAATTTTAAGATTTCTGTAAAAACACTGTAACCACATATTTATATATAATGTTTAACTACATAGTTATCCAAATTAATATATATATATATATATATATTCATGTTATTTCAATTGGTGATCATACGTTTTTCTTAGGGCAAATATAGGTATTGTTTTTAGCAAAAGAATAAACGTTGAGCCAGTTTTAAATGATCTTCGATTCTTTCACCATTAGAGCTTTTTAAAATTATTAGAAAAGTAATATTATTTATATTTCTGAAGATATGATTTTAAAATATATATACTTTTTACATCTCATAATATAATTATATTATTATATTACAATACATAGTGAAATTAATTTAATTTTGAAAATATGTAGGGGATAATATTTATCAATTTTTGAATAATATTTACCAATTTTAGAATTTATAGGAACAAAATATTGTGTATAGAAATAAATTGAATTGCCAGTTGCAGTTGACAAAAAAAACTGTGGCCGTTTTATGTAATATTATGGAATATTAATGACAAATAATAAATTAGGGACGAAGCTCTCTGGCGACGACACGTCAGCTTTTTTTAGAGAATGCTTCTCTTTTAATATATATAGGGGATTACCAACCTGAGCAATACTCCTACTGGTCATTTTATGACACCAATGACACTTCAACCATCAGTTCCTGCAAATCAAACAGCAAATGCCTTCGGTCAATAATCACTCATTTTTGTAGTATCTTGTATTACAATTTTTTTTTTTTTTGTCATTGCCACAACCATATATTGAAAGATCTTTTCATATTCTTACCAGGTTCAACTGCAATATTGGGGCTCGCTTCAGTGGTACACCCCAACTCTCGATTATTTCCGCAATCTTCAAGAGAGGTACTAACCGACATCACCAATGTACCACGCCGGTTCCGTGATAAAGCTCCCACGACGACACTTCCATTTCCTTCTGCAATAAATTCAGCAAAAGGTTAATGTTTATCCCAAATATTAAACTACACTACCAACTCATATCTATTTATTAACTCCTTCTATCTTTGTTATCAAGAGAACCAATCTGCTACTGCTATTTCATGTATCACGAACCAAAAACAAGCAAATTATGGCAATCCAGTTCATATGCTTCCAATTAGAAACTTGCAAGAAGATTTTGAAAATGCATCATTCACAACTTTTATGCAAGGTAATACTTTTCTTAAGATTTTTTCTTTGCTGATTAATTAATTTTCAGTTTTTATCTTTAGTTTCAGACCACCAAATTGATATGTTTTTGAAATAATTAGGTCAAGGGTCTGCAACTATGGAAGAACAGTTAGAAAATAGTTGTACTGATGATGAAAGCATCGACCATGTCAACGATGAGAGCTCAACTGACAGTGAAACGGATGTGGAACAGAACTACTATCTCAGCTCGACTGACGATGAAACTGAACAGTATTTCGATGCAGCTACTGAAATTGATGAATCAGCTAATATAGAAAGCCATAAATATACAGAAGAACCTACTATTATATCACAACAGAGAGGCAGAAGTGAAGAACATGCAAAATTCATGGATAGACTAGATAAAATTTTGAAGAAAAGTATCGAACATGCAGCAGCAAACTCGAATATATCTCAACCAAAGAAAAGAGGTCGCCCACGTTTGGTAAAAAATGTTCAGACCTCGACAGCTAAGCAAAACAAATCAGGTATCAATTTCGAAAGAGTAGACTATTTATAAGACTTCTTATTTATATTCTTTCATTCTAACCCAATCAAAAACTTTTAATCAACAGATTATCTTGATCATGGTGATGCGACATACAAGTGTAAGTATTGTGGTGCATTGATGTGGTTTAAAGAGCGTATAAACCAAAGGCGTAACCAGAAGGACCCAATCTTTACACTATGTTGTGGTCAAGGCAGTGTTAAATTACCTTTTTTAAAAGAATCTCCAGAGCTAATCAAGAAACTTCTAAAAGGGAATGATGCAATGAGCAGAAATTACAGAGAGAATATAAGAATTTTTAATATGATTTTTGCCATGACTTCTCTTGGTGGAAAGGTTGATCAGTCTATGCCAAAAGGTAAAGGGCCAAACATGTTTCGTTTGCAAGGAGGAAACTATCATTTGATTGGCAGTTTAAAGCCAAATGATGGTGATTATGCTAAGTATTCACAACTATATATTGTTGATACTGAAAACGAAGTAGATAATAGAGCGACTGTCTTCAAGTAAGCATTCTATGTTTTATTTTTTTTGACTCAGCAATTTTTATAACTGAAATATAGTTATGATTTAAAACTTTGTGTTTTTTTGTAATGTATAAAGCAAAGGGAAAAATGCAAAACCAGGCGTAGGGAAACAAAAACTAAAAAAAGAAGTCATCAAAGCCCTTATGAAAATGCTGAATGATGTCAACCCCTATGTGAAAATATTCAGGTCGGCTAGAGAGAGGTTTGAATCTACTAACGATGAGCCGTTTCACATGCGTATTGTTGCGGATTGCAAAGATGTTGATGGAAGGATATACAATATGCCAACATCATCAGAGGTAGCTGCTTTAATACCTGGTGATTTTCAAAAGCAAATGCCTGAACGTGATATAGTCATTCAAGAGAAGAGTACTGGTCACTTACAGAGGATAAGTCAAATTCATATCTCCTATTTGGCTCTACAATATCCTCTCATTCTATGCTATGGTGAAGATGGTTTCAGGCCTGGTATTGAGAAATGTTATCAGAAAGCAAACAAGAAGAAAAAAAAGTGTATTAGCATGAGACAGTGGTTTGCATTCAGGAATCAAGAGAGAGCTAACGAGTCTCATACTTTGTTGTGTTCAGAAAGGTTGTTTCAGCAGTTTCTTTGTGATGCTTATACAACTATTGAATCTAACCGACTATCTTATATCAAGTTTAATCAATCCAAACTAAGATGCGAGAACTACAGCTCAATTAATGAGGCGGCCGGAGCTGGAACAACTACTATGGGTGAGGAAGGTAATCAAATTTGTATACCATCATCTTTCACTGGTGGACCGCGTTATATGGTTCAAACTTACTATGATGCAATGGCAATCTGTAAACATTACGGATTTCCAGACCTATTAATCACCTTTACATGTAATCCTAAGTGGCCTGAGATAACAAGATATTGCCAAGAAAGAGGTTTAACTGCTGATGATAGACCATATATTGTTGCAAGGATTTTCAAAATCAAGTTGGATTCTTTAATGAAAGATTTGACACAAAAAAATATGCTTGGGAAGACCGTAGCCTGTAAGTGTTTTCTCTTATATTATTCACTTAAGTTAGCACAAAAAATGTTTTTTTCAGATCCTAATAACACTTCGATTCTATTACTGCAGCTATGTATACTGTCGAATTTCAGAAAAGAAGATTGCCACATGCTCACATTCTCTTATTTATGGCTTCTCAAAGTAAGCTACCTATGGCTGATGACATCGACAAGATGATTTCTGCAGAGATTCCAGATAAAGAGAAAGAACCAGAGCTCTATGAAGTAATTAAAAATTCTATGATTCACAGTCCATGTGGTGCAGCGAACAGGAATTCACCCTGTATGGTGGATGGATCATGTTCAATGCAATACCCGAAAAAGCATCAAGATATTACCAAAATTGGTAGTGATGGTTATCCAGTGTATAGAAGGAGGAGAATAGAACACTATGTTGAGAAGGGTGGTATTAAATGTGACAATAGATATGTGGTGCCTTATAATAAGAAGCTTTGCCTTATATCAAGCTCATATCAATGTGGAATGGTGCAACCAGAATGGTTCTATCTGTAACAACCCGTCCTGTGGACCCCACTAGCCTCACTGCTAGCCGCCCAAACGAACCCCAATCTGGCCCTGCAGGGCACCAATTGGTGACAGCTTGTCCTGTGGGAAGGTTGTTAAAGGGTGGGGACCAGGGTTCGAGGAACGCCTGGCACCAATAACCTACTAGTGGATTGGGATATCCAGAGTGATGGGTTAGGATCGATGCCCTGCAGGGCCAGCTTGGGGTGGTTGGTTGTGCGACTCAGTAACAAGATGAGGTGGTGCTCGGGGTACAAAGTTTCCGTGAGGCGGGGTTTTGGAGGAAAGTTTCATAAAATAGAAGTTTCCAAAAATGGAAAGTGCTAAATATGGAAAGTTTTACGGGAGGTAGAATTTGTCCATCTTTTGCGGTGGAGAGCCTTGGAAGGGCTTGTGTGGCCTTAGTGGCGAACTTTTTAGTCATTGTGTGGCCTTAGTGGCGGTCTTTTGAGACATTGTGTGGTCTTTGTGACGGTCCTCCGGGACAGATGGTCTTTGTGATGGTCCTTCGGGACAGATGGTCTTTATGACGGTCCTTCGGGACAGATGGTCTTTGTGACGGTCCTTCGGGACAGATGGTCTTTGTGACGGTCTTTCGGGACAGATGGTCTTTGTGACGGTCCTTCGGGACATATGGTCTTTGTGACGGTCCTGTTTAGAACATTTGTTTGGTCTTTGTGACGGTCCTGTTTAGGACATTTGTTTGATCTTTGTGACGGTCCTGTTTAGGACATTTGTTTGGTCTTTGTGACGGTCCTGTTTAGGACATTTGTTTGGCCTTGTGGCAGTGAGATGATCTGTGTGAGGTCATGAGGTATTCCAGTGAGGGGATATGTGGTTGGTAGGACATTGAGATGTTTTACGCGAGCCACGGGAAGGAAACCTGGATAGGGATAGGACTCAGACGTGTTCAGAATTGTTTGCTCGCGGCTCTTGGAGGACTTAGGTTCTCCTAGTACTGCCATATTCAGAGACTTTGTGGCTTGGGAATATGGTTGGTATATCGACTTCGGATGACGATCCGGGGGCGCGCTGTAAGGTGGCAACCCGAGAGACGAGTTGGATTTTTCCTTATATATTATGGCATGCGGGTTTAGGCCCGATGAGGAGCCAATATTATGGCATGCAGACTTAGGTCTGATGAGGGGCCAACAAAAACTCAAGGTTTAGGCCTATGGGTAAAGGAAAGTCCAAAAGTCGAGAGCAAATGACGCCTGGAGCGTGAGTCTATCGCCTAGAGGTGACCTTCTGTAGATCGGTCGGAGGAGTGCGGGCCGTGGAGACGGTGGCACGGGAGTCCTTGGCTGATGGTTGTTCGAGATTCGAGGACGAATCTAGATTGGTGGAGGAGAATTGTAACACCCGCAAACCAATTTGCACGTTCTGGGTGAGGGTATCGATCGACACCAAGGGGGTGTCGGTCGACACCATTGTTTTTCCGGTTCGATCGAATTGATTTAATTGTCGATTTTGGTCGGTTTGGTTTAAGGAAAACCACTAAACCGAGATATTTAAAGGAATTGTCGACCAGACGGGTTTTGGAAGTGGTGTTTGTCGCCGTTTGTTTGTTTTTGAGAAGAAAAGAGAGAAAACATTGTTCTTGAGCTTTTGAGAGAGATTGGTGAGATTCCTTGCTGTTCTTGGGAGATCTAAGGCTGGGAAAGTGCTAGAAGCTTGCTAGGAGTGAGGGATTCGTTCTTATTGGTCAGAATCTTTCTGCAGAGAGGTGAGTGCATGACCATGGCTAATCTAAGCCTTTGATTTTCTTGTTCTTGCTTGTTTTGTTGCTTGTTTGTGTGTTTTCTTGCTGGGATTGGTTGATACAGGTTCCCACGGATGTATAAGGCTTGGGCTTCGAGTATTGGACGATTTGGAGGAGATTTGGGAGCGAGATTCGACTCTCGACTTCGTGCGGATCGCAGTTGCAGAAGGAGTGTCGATCGACACCACTTGGTGTCGGTCGACACCAGCAAATTGGGCATCGATCGACACTGTGGGGTAGTGTCGGTCGACACCTCCCTTCCAGCGAGACGATGTTCGATTTCCTGGTTTGTTTGTTGTTTGTTTGGAACATTGGAATCACTGTTGCTTGTGTGTATAGCCCTGTAGATGGGAGGATTGCCTCACTGAGTGTTTATCAAATACTCATGCATCTCAATATGTGTTTGTGGTGCAGGTAAAGGCAAAGTGTGATTGTGTAAAGGCAAGGCGATGAAGAGGAGGATGTTCTAGGGACTCGATTGGATGTGGTCTGGCATTGTTAGGTTGCTAGAGTTGAGTCATTAGAAACATTGTTAGGTTGCTGGTTTCATGTTTTCTGTTGATTGGTTATTGGATTATTGGTTATTTTGTTATTGGATATTGCTTATGCTATGGTATTGGTATTATTATTGGATATTATTGGATATTGTTATTGGTATTGTTATTCCGCTGTTGATTGTGATTGTGGTTAGGTGGCTAGTGGATATGGGACCACTAGTTGTAGTTTATTTATGTATATTATTATTTAGTATTTATTATAAAAAAAAGGTCGGTCCTTTCACTATCAAATACTTATTTAAGTATATCAACAAAGGCCCAGATCGTGTTACATTTATTGTTGAGCCTGTAAATCAGTCTACCACTAATGAAACTGTCACTCCTAGCCAAGCACCAGATACGTCTAAGAAAAAGAAGGATGAAATAAAAGATTGGTTTGACTGCAAGTGATTTTTATACACTATGATATTCACCTCTTATTGCATATTATATCACTATCTAACTTTGCTTAAACCTAATTTTATCTCTTTAGATATGTATCTGCGTCAGAAACAATTTGGAGGATTTTTAAGTTTCCAATTCAAAATAGATCCACCGCAGTTCAGAGACTGACTTTACATGTCGAAGGGAAGCAACCTGCTTATTTCGATGCAAAATCTCATATTTCAGATGTTCTGGAACGTATAATTAATCAAGATTCAATGTTCATGGCGTGGTTGACTTTAAATAGGAAAAATACTGTTGGAAAGAATGGGAAACGAGCTCGAGAACTTCTATATGCTGAAATCCCAGCATATTTTACTTGGGATGGAACGAATAAGCAGTGGAAAAAAAGATCAAGAGGTTTTTCTTTGGGTCGTATTAACTACGTACCTAGAAAAATGGAAGATGAATACTATCTTAGGGTTCTGCTTAACATTTTCAGAGGTCCAACGAGTTTTGATGATATCAAAACATTTAATGGTGTTGTGTATCAATCTTACAAAGAAGCATGTTTTGCAAGAGGAATTCTAGATGATGATCAAGTTTTCATTGACGGTCTAATTGAAGCAAGTCAGTATTGTTTTGGAGATTATTTGAGAAACTTTTTTGTTATGCTGCTTCTATCAGATTCTCTTGCTAGACCGGAACAAGTATGGTTAAAAACGTGCCACCTTTTGTCAGAGGACATAGAGACAAAAAAGAGAGAAGAGTACAACAATCCAGGTAATAATATGTTTTAGAGCAATTCAAATTTTATATACGAAACTTGGCTCAAGCCTAATACTTTTGCATTATGCAGAACTAACTCTCACGGAAGCTCAGATAATAAATTATATTTTTCAAGAAATAGAGATGATTATGTTGTTTAATGGTGGAACTCTCAAAGATATTGCACATTTACCGCAGCCTTCACGAGAAGATATTGATAACTCCAACCGATTAATTGTTGATGAAATGAGATATGACCGTGTCTACTTGGAAGAAAAGCATGTCGAATGGGTACAGATGCTAACTACTGAGCAGAGGAGTATATACGATGAGATCACCGGGGCTGTATTCAAAGATTTGGATGGTGTTTTTTTTCGTTTATGGCTTTGGAGGAACAGGGAAAACATTTGTGTGAAAAACACTAGCAGCTGCTGTTAGATCAAGAGGACAGGTTGTTCTTAATGTCGCCTCAAGTGGCATCGCTTCTTTATTGTTAGAAGGTGGTAGGACTGCACATTCAAGGTTTGCCATCCCATTGAATCCTGATGAATATTCTGTTTGCAAAATCAAGCCTAAATCAGATCTAGCTAAGTTGATAAAAGAAGCATCTCTTATTATCTGGGATGAAGCACCAATGATGAGCAAGTTTTGTTTTGAATCTTTAGATAAAATCTTATCTGATATTATGAAGAACAGAGATAACAAGGTATTTGGTGGGAAGGTGGTTGTTTTTGGAGGTGATTTCAGACAAGTTCTTCCAGTAATAAATGGAGCAGGGAGGGCAGAAATTGTGATGTCTTCACTTAATGCTTTGTATCTGTGGGATCACTGCAAGGTCCTAAAGTTGACTAAAAACATGCGACTACTGTCAGACAAATTAAGTGTTGATGAAGCTAAAGATATCCAAAAAATTTCAGATTGGTTATTGGCTGTTGGTGATGGTAGGATTAATGAGCCTAATGATGGTGAGGCAGTAATAGATATTCCAGAAGAATTGTTGATTACAGAAGCTGAAAATCCAGTAGCAGCAATTTGTAAGGAAATCTATGGAGATCCAACAGAGATGCACAAAAACAATGATCCTAAATTCTTTCAAAAGAGACCAATTTTAGCACCGACCAATGATGATGTCAATCCAATTAACCATTATATGCTACAACATTTGCAAGGTAAGTAAACGTTTAAATTATGCTATTGTTTGTTAGATATTCATGTCATCTCTAACTCTGCAACTATTGGTAGTAATCTCTAAATGTGGATGTGTATGTAGGAGAAGAAAGGATCTACCTAAGTGCTGATAGTATAGATCCGACTGACTCAGATTCACTGAACAATCCGGTTATCACTCTAGATTTCTTAAACAATATCAAGCTGTCAGGTTTGCCACACCATGCTTTACGTTTGAAGATTGGTTTGCCGGTTATGCTACTTAGGAATATTGATCCCAAAGGAGGGCTGTGTAATGGAACTAGACTCCAGATTACTCAACTTGCTAATCACATTGTGGAAGCTAAAGTAATAACAGGAGACAAAAGTGGTGACATAGTTTTAATCCTTAGCATAAACCTTACACCTTCAGATACCAAACTTCCTTTCAAGATGCGTAGAAGATAGTTTCCACTCTCTGTTGCATTTGCTATGACCATCAATAAGAGTCAGGGACAATCTCTAGAGAAAGTAGGACTTTACTTGTCTAAACATGTGTTCTCTCATGGCCAACTTTATGTTGCGTTGTCTACGGTTACATCCAAAAAAGGTTTGAGAATATTAATACTAAACAAAGAGGGGAAGATTCAGAAGCAAACAACTAATGTTGTTTTCAAGGAGGTTTTCCAAAACATAAACTGAGTCAACAACCCGTAAACACGTAAATTTAACCCATCTTATATTACTAGCTATTTCATTTACTGTTTGGAAACAATAAGAACAATAGCTTTCATACAATAATTTTGTTTTATTATAAATGCAGGTACCTCTTTCACAATAAGACCAAGCTATTGAAAACAATGATTTCACAATATCATAATCCACTTTATGACTGCATTTGATTTTTTTTTTTTAATTTTTAATCTTTTGATTTATTACCAGAAAACAGGTTCTACTTTGAGTTAACTATATTTAGCTTTGTCGTTTCAACAAAACTTATTTGAATGTCTGTCAAAACCAATTCATTTAACTGTTTGAAAATAAGTTCAATTTTAAAAACTGATTTCACAGAACCTAATCAACTTTGTCATACAAACTTCAGTGATCAAAATATTTAGATTACTAACCTCTGTCTGGAATAATTTGAAGACGCTTAGTGATGGTACCATTAGTTTCACCCGCCTCAGAACTTCACCCTGATGACACAAACAACAATTACTTATATAAATAACAGTCTCGGTAAGGTTTATATGCAGAATTTTAACAGGTTCATCAATTACTCACCATCTTAAGTTTGAAATTGGTGAACTTTTACTGACACTTTCATTAGAGATTGCATAGAAATCCAATCTACCTGCAAAGTACACCATTAGTCATTACCATTATTGAAAATAATCATGTTTATTAATAGATCAGTAAAGAAGAATTGTACTTAGCTTTCTAACGAGTGTTTTTCTCTTACTAGTTGACTAGTAGTTAATATTATCCACTCCACTGTGTTATTGTTACTTACTTTTTTTTTTCTTGTTAGGAGGATCTACAAAAGTAAATATAAGTACGACATTACTAGTATTAAAATCTCGATATCATAGATTATCTCCTTTTCGTAATCAGCATTATTGTACTTCAATTGTTAGCTTTGTTGATTAATTATCACAGCACTGGATTTTTTTTTTCTCATGAGTAAAATTTTTTAGATTGTATTTATATATTTTTTAGTCCAATATTAATTATAAATTATCTCATAACTTAGGCTTGGGCATAAAATCCAAATCCAAAAATCCGAACTGGAAAAATCGGATAAAAACCGAATTGATATTGAGAAAATAACCGATCAGTTTTTGTTGTCATTACTTTTGGATATCGGATTAAATCCGATCCGAACCGATATCTAATAGATATCCAAATATAACCGAAAGTATAAGAAACAACTTTATAAAGATAGATGTATACGTAACTATATACGATATACATGAATCATAGATATAGATATACACACCTAACTATATACAATATAAATGAATCATAAATATACTCCTATTTCTACGTTATTGTTTACTTTGGTTTTTATTTTTTGTCATTGAAACGGTCTTATGTCTCACTTTGGATGTTAGTATGTCGCACGTTTATGTATTAGTATATTTTTATGTTAGTTTGAACTTTAAACTTGTCATTTGTCGCATTTCTATTTTTCACATACTCGGTTAGTATAGTTTTCTGGATACAATCGGATTAAAAAATATCTGAATAAAACCTTATCCAATAAATTTGGTTTAATTTTGGTTAGCGACAATATATCCGAACCGATCCGAAATTTGAATTATCCGAACCGAAACCAATTCAAAGTTTTTAAATATCTGAATGGATGTTAGAGCCAATATCCAAAAAATCCAAAATCCAAAATATCTTAACCGAATCCGATCCGATATCCGAACGGCCAGGCCTACTCATAACATCAGTTCTTCCAATATATGGACCAAATACTAAATTTTCCACTCTTATAAAATAAACTAAGGATCTGGTTTGTATTGTTGTCAAAAAAAAATAAGGAAAAGACACAATAATAATAAATAAATAAAAAGCAAAATCTACCATACTGTATATAAAATGCAAAATTATGAAGGTGTGATTTTCTGGTCACCTTCTAATTAGGAAGATTTAAATTTATGAATTATCATCATAAATACACCTATATTTATGTATGTACATATTTTCAATTTCCTAAAAGAAATTACTTGTCAATTTATTTTTATCAAAATTTTAATTACTTTAAAACGAATTGAAAAAAAAAAACAAATTAAGCGTGACTTAACAAGAAAATAAAATTAAAATTAAAATTAAGAAAAGTGTTTATCGGGGTTTTGAAGAAGCTTGTTCCGTACACCGCTTGACCGTTTCTTTTCTTCTCCTCGATTTCTTCTTTTTCTCTCTCCCTCCTCGCTTCAGTGTTTACGAAGCTATTGCTTCCTCTCTGAGCTCTCTCTCTCTCTCTCTCTCTCTCTCTTATTAAAAAACCAACCTTTTAGTTTAGTGTTTTAAAAAAACCCACAATCTGGGAGAGTAAAAGGGATCAAAAGACCAAAAATGTTTTACTCGCAATGTCTCGTGTCGAGAAATGGACCTTTAGGAGCTATTTGGGTCGCTGCCTATTTCTTCAAGAAGCTTAAGAAAGCTCAAGTCAAAGCTACTCATATACCTTCCTCCGTTGGTTCGTCTCCTCCTTCACATTGTTCCTTTTTTCCGTTCTAAAGATGGGATTTTTCTACCGGTGTAGACTTGAAACAAGTGATCGATTGGGTGAAAGCTTACAGCTTTATAGTGGAAATTTTACCTGAAATAGCAAATTTAGGGTTTTGTTTGTATCTATTGGCAGCGTCAATTACAGATCACTGTTGATATTTTTGGGGTTTTTTTCTATCCTATGTTAGTTGTTTTTGCTCATCAGTTGTTTGATAAAATGCCTGAATGGACCTCAGAGATTGTGTTCAGTGATATTTTTACAGACGCTTTTAAGTCTGAATCCCTAGTATCAATCTGCTTAGTTTCATATAAACGTAAGGCTTGAACAAATGTATCTTCTTTGCGTATCAGAATGCTTTGTTCAACATTTAGTTCGCTTGATCTCTAAAGTCCTTATATTTCGAGAAAGATGGGTTTTTTTTTAATAAGATATGACATTTCAAGAACTTTTTTTTACTCCATTGCCGTTTTTGATTATGTAATTCTTCTGGGTTTCTTTTGGATGCACAGATCAGATCTTGCAAAAAGAGTTAGATGCGTTGACATACAGGGTTTTAGCATATCTTCTGTTGGGTGTTGTAAGGATATATTCCAAGAAGGTGGACTTTTTGTTCGATGATTGCAACAAAGCTTTGATCGGTGTAAAGGAGTTTGTGGCTAAGGAGAAGAACAGAGAAAAGACAGCTGTGCCATTGCCTGCATCTACTGGGTGTTTTTCCATTGTTTTGCCTGAGAGTTTCGAACTAGATGCTTTTGAGTTTGATCTTGGGATTCTGGAAGATTTTCATGGGTATGCTTTTGTTATTCCTATACAGAATGTATATTTCGCAGAGATTCTTTCATAGTCTCACTTTTTGTTTCTTCTTTTTTCTCAGGGGAAATGTTAAGCCGCAGGAAGATATCACACTTAAAGGTAATTTAACTACTGAAGTCATTTGAAGTGAACCGCCTTATTGTTTATGTACTAATACCAATACACTGCAATGAAACAGATGGAAGTCAGGAAACCGAGAGTATGGACATGTACTCGATGGAAAGGGTATGGCTTCTCACCTTATAGACTACTGACTGTCTTAACTGTTTGGTTTTACTACATCGTATATTGACATTATTTCTTGATTTCATTCCTTTTTATTCAATTACTTTTGTGAATATACATGTTATAAACATTAATGCTTTGTGGAGTTGTAGTTTGACATGGATGATGACCTCATGTTTACGTTTCATGAAACTTTCTCTGCCAATCAGAATGAAACCAAGCAGTAAGTACGATATTTTTTGGTTCTATTCATGTAATCAACAGACGCAATCCCAACTTTATGAGTAAACTTGTTGTTGCAGTGAGAGTTTCGCTCGTGATATGGACGTGGATGCAGAAAATGTCAAAGATACTACTGAAGAAGCATCAGTCAGAGTCACAGAAGCGGAACCACTGGATGATTCTAGAGATCATGAGAATGCATCTAGGCAAAGAGAGGATCCAGAATCAGATGAAATTCTTGTGGAACCGCAAATGTCCGAAGATATAAGAAGAGCTCAAGAAGAACATACAGTTAGAGAAGCCATATGTACCATTGTGCGGGGTCTAGTGGATCCTCATGAACCCTCAGGAGATAATCTACACAGAGATGGGCACGCAGAGAGTTCAGAATCGGAAAAACCCTCAGTGGAAACAAGTTGCGCAAAGACGCAGCAGAGCGGGTCCCTCCTTTCTGAATGCGAAAGTCTTGAAGCGATTCACGGAACTGAGGAGCAACCTTCTGGTGCCACAAGAATCGATGGGGAGAAAGAGATCCCGGCAATTAGTACTATAGAAGAACGAGAGCCAGAACGAGAACCAGAACCAGAACCAGTATCTCTGACTGGTTCCAGAGACTTGCCAGAAGGCATGGAGAAATGTCGAGGCAGTAGTGAAGCGGAAATGATGAAATTTGAGTTGTCTCATGGGTCTCGTAAAGAGCAATCTGAGACTCCTGAAGAGAATCTCAATGGTTCTGAGAAAGACTTTCTCTCTGACATGACTGTTTCAAAGGACCCCAGTAGAGGGTTTAATGCAACAGATATTCCAGTTGCTGTCACTCCAATAACACCTTTGCCGTTGAAAAAATCTGGAGGTGCATGTTTGTTTAGAAATATGAGCTTCAGAAATTTTATTTAGTTATGATTTTAACGTGTTAACCTATACTTTGAAATACAGGGGAAACAAGCCCTCAGTTCTCGATCATTCCTACGCCGGCTGCAAAGGAGTCTTCTCGGGTTTCACGGAAGAGAAAATGTCTGATAGATGATGAAGTGATTATTCCGAACAAGTAAGAGAACTATTTTGTAAATATATTCATCTGCAGAGCTCCATACAAGTGTGTAATATTTGGTACTTCTGTTATTGTAGAGTTATGAAGGAAATGATAGAGGACTCAAGTAAATTGCTTTCAAAACGGAGAAACGTATCTCATACTGACTGTCCTGAGAGGAGAACCAAACGTTTTGCTGCACGAAGTTTCTTGGACCCTTTGATTCAGTGTAAGTAAAACCTCATAATTCGCTTTAAATTGATTTGTATTGCTGTGTTTGCTGATTGTTGTAATCCCACAGATGGTTCTGTGGAACTCCAGTCGCTTTTTTGTCAGCCCATCAAGCTTAAAAACTGGGCAACAGATGATAAAATTACCAGACGTAGGGAAAAGTCTTCTCGTTTAACTGTCAGAATTACTGGGGATGTTTTATCTTCTGATCAGACTCAGAATGCTCAAGAAATTATGGAGACTCCTCAGGCTGCTGCTCTTTCTGGGCTGAAAGTGACAGTAGGAAATATTAACGAGGTTCCGGTTGAGATGGAAGCTAGTTCCACAGCTTCTGGAAATGCTCATCAACCAGAAAATGCCGCAGAGACAACAGTGAAGCATTCAGTTATTGCTCCAGAAACACCAGTGAGAACATCAGAGCACACAGGGATTGCTCCAGAAACACCAGTAGTCTTCGAGCAAGTAGAGATTGCCCCTGAAACGCCTGTCAGGGAATCAATGTCGACAAGATATTTCAAGGACCCTGAGACCCGTTATAAAGAAACCAGACCTGCAAGTCCCTTCACTTCCTTGAATGAGCACCCGTCTGTGTATTGTGTGGAAAACAGAGATCTTGATACGATTTTAATGAACGACGAGGTACCTATGTTGCATCATTACAAGGCATTGATAGTTCTTTTAGCCTATTCGTAGCAAAAGGAAAGCTTTTATAGTTCTTTTAGCCTATTGTATTTAATTACAAGGCATTGATTTTTGTTTCTGCTTCAGCAGGTGAATGCAGATGAAAGACAGGACTTGCAACAAGGTAAAACCATCATATGCAGAAGATTTTTGAAAACATATGTAGCTTTTGAGTGAAAAGTTTCAATGATGAAAATATACACTACTTATGTTGGGACCAAATCTTGTCTAAATGTTTGTTTGTTGCACGTCAATTATCGTGATGTCTTCTTACTATGGATGTTTTGATTTGCAGAGACATGGTCAGCAAGAACAAGGTAATAGATTCAGACTTTCGATATCAATCTCTCTGATTTGCTTACATTTAGATGATTATCCTTGTTTTCTAACTCTAGATTGTACAGGAATGTGGCGAAATTCTTGGAAAAGACATTTACGGAGCAGAGGGAAAGAGAAGAAGAAGAGAAGGTGAGTTTGTTGCAACTGTGTAGAGGAAGAATACAGAAGGAAAGTGCAAGACTCTTCTACGAGACTTTGGTATGTCCAATTTTTTTCACGGCTCATATTTTTCACCTTTTTTACACCGTCTCCACGAAAGATCTAAGATGGAGAAATTCTCTGAATTTTGATTTTGTAGGTGTTGAAGACCAAAGGGTACTTGGAAGTGAAGCAAGATAGTCCATATAGTGATGTTCTTCTCACGCCATTCACTAGACAACAAAAAGCTTGTTGAAAATGACTATTTTCTTTACTTAGATTCCTCAGATTCCTTCAGTTAGGTTTCTGACTAATGTTGTTAGCTTTTTAGTATCTTTTAACAAAGTAGCTAGTTTTGAGTTGTTCTTTCAAGTTAATTTTGAGTAAGAATGATTGACGATCTAAAGTAGACAATGTAGTCTAAATCTGACCTTTAAAACTACTTTTCATTTTTCTCGTTTGATTTATTACGTTCTTCTCTTGTCACGATCCGGAATCTGATTTAGGGGCAATACAACCTGGTGTGGTATTTGAAAGATGGCCATGTTATTAGGGTAATAACTCCTTTAAGTCCTTAGCCTTCTTCTATCTGGTAGTGTTAACAGTTCTTGTAGAAGATTAGAACAAGAGATTTACAATTTACTCTCTCGATCAAACACAATGCTTATGAGTAATGACAAAATCTTCCTGGGTGGTTAAGAAAGGCCATACGCTTATTGGGCTTATATATGTTCAATTTCAAATCCACCAAAGGGACCTAACATCATCATCATCATAATCTTAGGTCGTCGAACTTTAACATATCTCGCCGGAGCAAATACTGTAAGGAAGGAAGGTACAAAGCGTGTGTACAAAGGAAGGTACAAAGCGTGTGTTATGTAACCCTCTCACAGGACATCATGTGATCGTACCTGAACTTGAAGGTCCTTCGTATAGCTGTCTAGGGTTTGATCCGATAAGCAATGAATTCAAGGTATTGCTCATGGGTACTTGTGATTATATGGCTTGTAGTGATTTAGGTCATTATGTTTTGACACTGAGAGGAGGAGAGTTGAGGTGGAGGAAGATCCATTGTCCTTTTTCCCATGCTCCTATGTGTGAGCGGGTTTGCATCAATGGGGTTTTGTATTACTTATCTCTACGTTCCCATGACCTCTCTTATGTGGTTATTTTCTTTGATGTTAGATCTGAGAGTTTCAAGCTCGTAAACACAGAGTGCCGTTTTAATTGCCCTTTTCATATTCTGGTTAGCTATAAGGGGAAATTATGTGGGATTAGGTTGGATTATGATGATGGTTATTATTCTGGTGGATTACTCCTTCAGTTGAGTATGTGGATTCTAGAGGATGTCGATAAGCAGGAATGGTCAAAACATGTCTACTCTTTGCCGGTTGAGAGTGATGTTGTTAAGTTTGACCGCAAGCTTTCTGTTTCTGGGATGACTGCTACCGGTGACATTGTTTTGTCCATGATTTATGCGTCTAAACCGTTTTACGTTTTCTACTTCAATCCGGGAAAGAACACTCTCAAGATTGTTGAAATCCTAGGTGTTGGAGCTGATAGTGATTACAGAGTATATGCCTTTGTAGACTATGTAGAGGATCTTAGTGTTAACGGTGCAATGCAACTCGACTCAAGCGTCCCTTTACATTATAATGCGGAAGCTAGTATCGTCGTCTAACCTATCCAAGTCGTCTCAATCTGTGAAGAACAACAAGGAGCAGAACAAGTAGGATTCATTAGCTAATCTGCTCTATCACTCTGTTGGCTTAGCTAATTTATATATTGTTGTTTTCAGTTTGTTTTTCGTTTTCTTTTAGCTCTATGATTCTGTTGGCTTAGAGCAAGTTTATCGGTAGTATGTTAGTAGGGGGGTTGTTAAATTTTATATGAATTAATTGTGTGTTTTTTTAAATATAAGAACCCATGATCTCTTAGATAAAATTTTCTTATTTATTGGTAGGTCTTATTTTGGGTCTCTTATTTTTGAAAATATTGTTTTTTAAAATTTTTAAATTTTAATTAGAATAGAAGTGGTATAAATGTGTAAACATTTAAGATTTTATAAAATTAGAAAATAATGCATTTTAATTAATTTTCAAACATACACAACATAATAAAAATATTAATACATATTACAACAGAAGTGCAATTTATAAATAGAGAGAATGATTAATTTTAGTACTGATTTACTCCAAATTTTGCCCAAATATTCTCAACCAAATCATGTTGCAAGCATTTATTTTTTTCACTCCACTTGCTAAAGCTTCAGAAGAATGGATTTTCCTCATAAGAAAACGGGTTTTTGTGCTATTTTAATGAATGAAATATGACTACATCACGCAGTCATTAAAGCCTCATATTATCAACCGTGTCGATTGATCTAACTCACACTCAAGTCTGTGTTGTAAGTTGTAACTAATCGTCTCTTAAACCATCATTTCATTCTTATGTTTCCGTCATTACTCATAATAGAACTCAAGTTGGGATTATTCTCCAATCTCCATGAAAAAGAAGCATTTACATAACATGAAAAGATCAACAATAACACTATCATCCATGGGACTGATGATCATAACAAAACAACAGTTATAAAACTGAAGCAGAGCGATGTGGTTTATTCAAAGTTCCAACTGGCTCTGCATCTCCAATATAGTCTTAGCCGACTTCTGCAGCTTCTCAGACTCATCATCAGTCATATGCACATTGGTCACAGCGACCACACCATTGCGTCCAAGCAAAGCCGGGAGGCTGAGGAAGACATCACCCCCATCGACACCATAAAAGCCACGAGCAAGAACCGTGACAGGATGGATCTTGCGCTGGTCACGGAGAATAGTGCGAGCCAGATTAGCAACAGAATAACCAATGGCCCAAGAAGTGTAACCCTTGAGTCCAATGACTTCATAGGCGCTACCAACTACGCTTTGGTGGATGTCCTCAAGGGTTTGTTTCTCGTAAGCAATCTGTTGCTTCTCTAGAAAACTTAGGACAGGAATCCCTCCAACACTTATGCTCGACCACAATGCCACCGAGCTGTCTCCATGCTCTCCGACAATAAATGCCTACACAAAACCAACTGATCGTCTCAAGTCTCAACAATACATTATGATCATCGGAGCTATTATCACCTGATCAGTGATCACTCCTTAATTGCAGTATAAAACCACTAAAGCATAGGTTTTTATCATACAAAATCACTCCTTAATCAGTATTTACCAAAAAGCACAAACCTTTTATCAATCATCTAATCCCAATTGAAACTAAAAAAATATATAAAATTGAAGCTCCAACACAAAACTGACCTGTACGTCCTGAGCATTAACGTCGAGATGATCTGCGATTAAGAATCTAAACCGAGAAGAATCGAGGTTAGTAGTACCAGATCCAAGCACCCGATTCACCGGGAAACCAGAGAGCTTCCAAGCAACGTAAGTCAAAACATCAACAGGATTAGAGAAACATCAACAGGATTAAACCATCACTTATCAATCGGATAATACTACAACCAACCCACCATAAACTAAACACAAACATTACAAATGGGATCAAAGAACCCTAATTTTTGAAGAACAAACCAAGAACCCTAATTTCTAGAACAAACATCAGACAACCCTAAGTTCAAGCAGATCTCTGCCGATTCAAATCGAGACTTTGATCGGGAGAAAGAGAGACTTTGATCTGCAGATCTTCCTTTCTCGGATCGAGACTTTGAACGGGAGAGAAAGAGAGAAGTTTATCGGGAGAGAAAGAGAGAAAGAGAGAAAATTAATCCGGCAAAAAAAAATTTTTTTCCCTTTTCTATTATTCTGTTGGCCAACGAAAATTTGACACGTTGCAGTCTCTTATGAACGATTTCGGGTTATAATATAAGAGAGTCTCTTCTTAATTTTCTTTTCTTTTGATTTAATTTTAACCCACTAAAAATCTATAAACCCCCCTTACAACCCCCCGATAAACATGCCCTTAGCTATTTTTGTCACATATGGGGACATTATATCAATAGTCTGATTGTTCATTTGATATGTTTACCATATCTTTCCCTGTGGTTTCCTCTTTGGCTCTAAAAATCGGTCTGATCCGAATCTTCTTCTTGATTAATCGTGGCCACCTGATCAGGGACAAAAAAATTTAAGAAAGCTAATCCTTAAACAACGAAACAAACGACAAGATTCATCGATTTTTGAGGTAGGACAAACTTTTAATATTACCTTGCAATGGGAGGATAATTTTACACCATAGAAGGTGATATTGACATATATTGTCTGTAAGGATACATAAGGAAAGTGCAAGACTCTTCTACGAGACTTTTGGTAAGTCCAAAAAATTTTACAGTCTCATATTTTCACCTTTTTTATACCGTCTCCTTGAAAGATTTAAGATGGAGAAACTCTCTGAATTTGATTTTGCAGGTGTTGAAGACCAAAGGGAAACTTGGAAATGAAGCAATAACATCCATGTAGTGTCAGTAGTGATGTTCTTCTCACGCCATTCGCTAGACAGCAAAAAGCTTGTTGTAAATTGGCCAGAGACAATGTAGCTTTTGAATTATGAAGGCTCAATTTGACCTTTAAAGTTTAAACTACTCCTTTATTTTTTCACCTTTAAAAAAAAAAAAAAAAAGTAAATTGACTATGAGTATCTTTTCTGGGACTATGGTTAAAATAAAATAATAATTTTTTTTAAAGTGTCTTTGATCAAATAATTTTGATTTGCTAAAACGCCCAAAGAATATTTATTATATAATATCGATTTGATAATCTAAACTAAAAAGCATGTAAAATTTTGTGTTATAGATTTAGTTCAAAAAATACTCTGGTGCTTATTGATTATAATTTATATTAATTTGTATTTAAAATATAGTTATAAACTCAAAATTATCAAAATGTTGAGGATGACTTGTAGTTCTTCGATAATAATATTAATGGTACTAAGAAATAGATTAAAAGATCCACTTAATTTCTGGAGTGCGCAATCTATCTGAGTTATAGCTAAATGGAGCATTATACATCACCAACTGTATACATAAAAATATGTTCACCTCACGTGAATACATACCATGAGAACGATTACTTTCACAGTTTCACAACAAAATACATTGTCTTATCACGCAAACTATTCGATATACTATATATTTAACCATTTTTGAAAAGATATTTTAACTTAAATAAAATATCTTCAGCTGTGTATTGTATTATATGATAATTTTTTAATTTAAAAACTATATTATTTTTAAGAATGACAAATGTTCTATTTAAGTACATTATAACTACTCTGAAATAACATTATATCAAATTTTTACGTTTGGCTATAAATTTATGCAAATTTTTTTTATTTTTGTCAAATTTAAATTAATATATATAAAGTAAATTAATTTAATATATTTTCTCGAGGTTAGAAACTTTTGTTTAAATGTGATTGTGGCGGTGTGACGAGTTAACATGGTGTATCATGTGGTTTGAATCACATTCCAGAGAACAGATAGGCCAAACTTAAGAAGAACCGTCGACGATCTCTGAATCCAGATTATTTAGGATGTTCATGAACACTTTCTTCACCTTTCCAGATTAGGGTTTGGTTCATGAAGATATACGAGAACTGAATTTTTTTTTCTGTGAATTTTCATAAAGAGGGAGTACAAATTCTTATATTTCTGACAACAAATTAATATTTTGACGTAAAAAGTTATGATATTTTAATAACAAATTAATATTATGATCTTTTCATATTTTATATTTTAATAATACTTTAGAATGAAATTAATTGATCTTTTGAATATTAATATTGTATTTTTTATTCCTGACAAATTTAATTTATATGATAATTATAACTACTAAAAAGAGATTAAAAATGATAAGATATTTTTTATTTAAATTATTTTAAAAAAATGAATTGATATTTTGGCATAAAAAGATGTGATATTTTAAAAACAAATTAATATTATAATCTTTTCATATTTTTATATTTTGATATTACTTTAGAATTAAATTAATTGATCTTTTGAATATTAATATTGTATTTTTAATTTCTAACAAATTTAATTTATATGGTAATTATATAACTACTAAAAATACATTGAAAATGATTATATTTTTTAGTATAAATTATATTTAAATTTAGTGAATATAAAAAATAGTATATTTAAATTTCAAAATAATGACACATGTCAAAATAATACAACGCTACTTGTCAGCCTCTTAGAGCATGATTTTCAAGAAACTTTACTTCATTATATAAGACTAGATGATTACCCGCGCTATGCCGCGGGTTTTCTTTCCTTTTATTTTTGTTCTATTTATCATTTTAAATGTCATGTTTTGATGATTTGATCATTGTAATTTCTAGTTTTCTTATTATTCACTAATGCAATTTAAATTAACATATGAACAACTACTCTTTATATTGAAGTATTTTTCTAGCTAACAACTTTTTTAATAATATCACTCAAACAAAAAACACATCATAAGATTCGTTTATAACCTTGTTTCGCTGGAAAAGAGATAAGCTTTGTTAGATCTTATAATGACAAAAACTTTTAATAAAACAAAATCATAAACAAAGCAATTTGCCACACAATTAGCTTACTGAGCAATGTTGATTTTATTTGAATTTTTTTTTAATGTCTGCTCATTCTTGTGTGATCTTCTCCTTTAGAGCTCAATCCTTTCCCTTCGTCACAACGTCTTTATATAAGATGAAAAAGTTCAAATTTAGTTAATTGTGATATTTTACAATTAAATATGAACAATTATGAATGAATTATTAACTTTTGTAATGGAAGACGTAACGAGGCTATATGTTTTGCTATATGTTTTAAAGTTAACATTAATTATGTATTGCTCATTCGCCTTCCTTGGTTATTCCCGTTTTTCTGTGAGGTGCTGAACCCAATCGACAAGCAAGAAATGAACGGAAAACTAGATATGTGGCAGATGCTGGAATGATGATGTGGCATTCATATGGAGAATGTTAGCCAACTTTCATATATATGACTAGGTTTTGAACCCACGCTACGCGTGGGTTTATTTGGATATATTTTGGTAAAAATTATATATGATTGATGACAGTTATGAAATATTAGCTTATATAAAATTTTAAATTACAATTGATTGGTGAAAATTTTACTTTAAAAAAATACAAAAGTCACTTATGTTAAAAATTCAAATCTGACAAAAGAATCATGAAATTATTTGGACGTCCAGGCGAGGCGGACCGAACTGGTAACCTAGCATATCTTAAACTTTTTTTTTGACCATCAGACAAACAAAACATTTTTATAATCATGAATTAATCTTAATTTCCCATATTTAATTGACCACAACTATCTATGTCTTCGTGATTTATTTTTTCATTATATTCTTGCTCTTCATATTCTTTCTCATCATTTTCATTGTCAAATTTTCATGATAAAGGTCATCGTTACTTTACCGTCGGGTTCTTCATTATATTCTTCTTCTTCCTCTTCCTCATCAGCTTCCTCACATTATTCCACTGAATAATTATTTAAAACCTTTTTTTAAAGACTACCACACAACTTGTTAACCCATCAAACTCTAATACCAAAATCATTGCCTCTTGTCTCGTAAAATTTCAATTTTACGGACTAGCTTAGTCACTACATGCACCCAACTATTGATACTTTCACATGTATACTTATTCGGCTTTAGATCCACACGTATTGAAACTTTTCAAACCAATATCCTAAATACTACAAAATTGCAAATTACTTGTAGAGAAAGTAAAATTAACACATGTATATCTTTATTCTTTAAACCTCAAAAATTAACTCAAACAACATCAAATCAAGATCTTGCGATGTCAATCCTTCTTCCTTTGACCCAAAAGATAATTTTACAGAAACAATATCAAATCATCTATAAAATCATACATAAAAACATGTTTTATATTTTTGAGATAAAATATTAATAATACTTAAACTTCTTATAGAGTTTAAATATTTATAATATTTTAAACTTTTTATGGAGGTATTTATAATATTTTTAAACATCCTATAAAGTTTAAATATTTATAATATTTGAACTTTTTTAAAGTTTCAATAATTTTAATATTTTAAACTTTTAAAATTTCAAAATTTAGACGCCTGATAAATCAAGCTTCCTGCTCATTCGTAGTTCGAAGCATAATAGTCTTATTTATAATGGTTCTCAGCCATTGTCTAAATTTTTCTAGCCGATGTGGGACGTTGTAAATACACTTATTTATAAGTATTTTAATATAGAAATTTAACATAATTTCAAAAATGTTAAAGATTGGTCGTTTAAAATAATTCTTAATATAGAAAATTCTAGAAATTGTATAAAATGTTAATAAGTGATATGCCAAATCCCGATAGGTTGTTTTAAATCCCATGTGGACGACTTAAGGAGCTTAAAGCTCCTACTTTTATAGCTCCTACTTTTATTTAGTATAGATTTCCACAAGTTCTAGAAAATGAGAATTTCCAATGAGCAAGTGAGATTATCAGGTTTAATTAAGACCCAAGATATATGGGCTTCCTATTGTTTTCTTTAGGCCTACGACTCTAATGAGCTTTTCCTGAATAATATTATTATGACTCCTTCCGTTTTTTTTAAGTTGTTATTTTAGAGTAAATTTTTTGTTTCATATTACTTCTCCTTTTGTATTTACGAAGCAAATTTATAAATCAAATTTCTAGTTTTGTTCCTACTTTTTAGCTTATTAATTATTTATATCAAATGAAATAGTATATTAATGAAATATAAAAAAGAAAATTTAATTGTTTTCTTAATCTATGTGAAATCACCTAAAATGACAAGTAATATGAATCTTAAATAAATTAATAATCTCTCTATTTCACAAAGAATGTCATTCTAGAGTTTTATTTTTGTTTCACAAAAAGTATCATTTTACATTTCTAACGACACTATTAAATCATCTATGCACTTCTTAATAGTTATTGATGATGAATTGTAAATTCCAAGAAAAACAAATTATTCCATTTGTCCTTATAAATCCATTTTTAATGATTTTTGCACATATTAAGAAAACATATTAAAAACTGATTTTACTTGCTTTATTTTTGTGATTAACAACTTTAAACCAATAGTATTCAGTTATTCGTTTTGAAGTTTAAAATTTACCATTTAATTACTTCCTCCCCCCACTCTTTTTTTTTTCCTCTGTTTCACAAAATATAATTTTCTAGAATTTTTAATTGTATCACAAAGATTGATTTGATGTAATTTTATATCAATTAATGCTAGAAAATTGTAGATTTCAAGATTCATTAATTAAAAATTTAAAATTTTGATGAACTACTAGTGGTTAATAGGTATGAGAAATATGTTATTAAAAATGCATTTACAGCTAAACATTAAATGTTTTCTTAATTTATATGAAAATCTTAAAAAATCATCATTTCTAATACAGAGGAAATAATTGATTTTCTAAGCTAATTTTTTTGTTCTATAATACATGATTTTCTCACATATCAATGCAAAATTAATTGTTTTTATTGTTAAAAAAATTTATATTATGCAGATTATTTTTTATTGTTTGAATTGTGTTGAATTGTGTGTAATTAGATATCGAATGATGTTTTTGTTCAAAATAAGCAAAAATTAAATGATTTTTTAATGTTTAAGCACAACTCTAGAAAATCATATATATAAAAACGGATGGAGTATTAAAAATGAATAGAAAACCTAAACTTTATATTTTTTGTAATAATTTTTGTTTTCTAGAAATTGGATTAATAAGGAACGGATAGAGTAAATATTATTGCTTTAGAGTTATAAAATTTTGTAAAACACTAAAAAATGATGCAGTTGTAATGAATTTTGAATGGGTTTGATTAATATGTGTAAAAGGTCTAAAGGTTGGATTAACTAGGACTAGGAACAGAGGGGAAGTGTATTTGGTAAACTTTATCAGCGTTGCAAGATCACAACTTTCTTTGTTGATTAATGGACTCTTTGAAAAGAAGAATATATTAAAATCACTTATTATATAATTCGTGTGTCGGCGGCGATCCTCAGTCTTGAGTAGCTTTCTTCTTTCTACTTCATAGTGACTTTCTCCTCTTGATTTGGTAAGATCTGATTGATAAGTTTACTAAATCCCCACAATTTTAATTGAGATCTTCTCTTTTGCTTGTTTCGTCAGTTCATTATTGGACATTTTTTCTGTTTGTATTATTTTGCATTTCTACTTTGGTATTCAAGATCGTATCTTAAACATCATACAATTGTATTTGCAGATCCAATCAATCATAGGTTCCAACAATATAATATGGTACAACTGGTGAATTGATGCAAAATATTGAAGTGTTGTAACGCTTAAGATGGGATCCGTATCGCTAAAGATTGGCGATGGAACCGCAAGATTCAGTCGATCAACGCTCTTCTCTTCCGCCATCAACCTCCTCATGCTCTTCTCTGTAGTCACTACAAACCTCTTCGCACTATACGCCTTCTCGTCTCATTCCCAATCCAACACCACGCAACATCCTCTTCATTCCAACAACGTCTCTTTGGTTTCTCAGCATCTCTCACTCATCCTCCGAGAAATCGATTCCTCCCACCGCACACTCTCTCAGATGGAGACAAAGATGGTCGGTTACGAATCTCTCGATCTCTCGCATCCTGAAGTCCCCCAAGAGCTTAAACTGTTCCTCCAACAACATCAGCTTCCTCTCGGCAAAGACTCTCGTACTGGTATCACACAGATGGTTGCATCTGTTGGACATTCCTGCGAAACGTCTCTAGATTTGTTATCTCAGTATATGTCGTACAATGTCTTCGACAAGTGTCCTGATGATTGGAGCCTTGCACAGAAGTTGATTCTCCGTGCTTGTGAACCGTTGCCACGACGTCGATGTTTGGCTAAAACTGTACATAAGCCAGGTCTCGCTACGTTTCCTGATTCGTTGTGGAGACCTGTTAGTAACGAGAGTGTTAACTGGAGCGGTCTTGGCTGCAAAAGTTTCGATTGTTTGAGAGGTAAGAAACTGAACCGGGATTGTGTTGGTTGCTTTGACCTAGCTAATACTAGTCATGAGAAGGATAGGTTTGTTAAGGTTAAGGTGAAGACTGATTTCTTGATAGATGATGTTTTGAGTTTAGGCCATGGGAAGATCCGGATCGGGTTCGATATTAGCAGCGGCTCAGGTACGTTCGCTGCTAAAATGGCTGAAAAGGATGTGAATATAATCAGTAATACATTGAATATAAATGCTCCTTACAGCGAGTTCATAGCTGCGAGAGGTGTTTTTCCGTTGTTCATGAGTTTGGAGCAGAGGTTACCGTTCTATGACAATGTTTTCGATCTCATTCGTGCTTCTAGTGGATTGGATTTAGCGGGTGGTAGTAATAAACCTGAGAAACTGGAGTTCTTGATGTTTGATCTTGATCGGATCTTGAAACCAGGTGGGTTGTTCTGGTTGGATAATTTCTATTGCGGGAATGATGAGAAGAAGAGAGTTCTTACGCGTTTGATAGAGCGGTTTGGGTATAAGAAGCTGAAATGGGTTGTTGGAGAGAAAACTGATGCAGCAGAGGTTTATCTCTCGGCTGTTTTGCAGAAGCCTGCCAGAGTTTGATTTGTTCCTATTTTTTTGGTATTTTCTCATAAAGGTTATTATTAAATTTTGAGCTCATTATATTTTTTTGAAATGTTTGATTGATTTCCAAGGGACAACCAGAAGTTTGCATTTTTGTTTTGATAGTTCTGTAACGTTTGTTTGTAGGATTGTGTAGTTTGTCTGGTTTTGTCCTAACGAATCTGGTCTAAATTCTTCCCGCAATTTTCAAAGTTAAAACAAAATCGAGTTCACAAGAGAAGTAATTTGGTTATGACCAATTTGATGTATCAGATTTCAGGTTTGTGTTATTTACAAATCTAATGACTAAAGGAATGATGCCATTCAGATTTTTAAGTTCAAACCTTCCACCAGTCGACAATTATGCAGATTTTGATTTCTATGCGATTCGAATTGTAACAAAATCATGTTTCTTGATATACACATGAGAGGTTGTAAAACCACATATTTTTATTAAAACAACCCGAGACCGGCTTAGGAGACAAACAAACAGAAATGGAAATGATACAATCTCAAAATCATGTGTAAACTATGAGGTTAAAAAAGAAACTTGACTTCTTTTCCCTCATTAGACTCTCTAAACGATAAATAAAGAAACATGTCTTTGGAGACAAAAAGTGGGATTTCACCACTTCATCCCTTTCAAGATTAATGCTTATTATCCAGAGAAAAGCTGATCTTCACGGGATTAGTTCACGACGTCGAGAACAAGCTTACGGGATTTGAGTACTGACCATTTCAGTCTCCTGTAATATGCAGCTTGAAGCAGAGCCAAAGACAGTAAAAATATCCATTTGAAACCCATCTGCACACACATAGAACCAACGTTAACAGAAATCTAAGCGCAAAGAGTCGGATCACCGAATTTTGCAAGTTCCTTTTGGGTTGGTTTAGGGCCAACATTACCGTTTTGAATACAGAGAAACAATACGCCCTAGAACATATAAGTCAAGTTCATGTCTCATAATAGCAGACTACGTAGTATCTAGAATGCTTTACTGTTGGCCTGGGATTAGCAGTCTAAGGACAAGAGCGGTGTTGTCAGTTGTGGTCAACACAAACATGCAACTACGGGATTCAATCTGCTAAACCGAACCAAGAATCCGAACATGGATAAAATGGTACAATATTTTTTCTATCTCTAAACCAAAATCCTACCAAACCAATCTAGACTATGCGGTTTTAGTTTGGTTACAAACTTCTAAAACTGAATCTGAAAACCAAATGACCGGAACCCCGATATAGACACCCCTACTGCAATCTTGTATATATAGAAACGACAGCTAAAACAATGGAATCACATGATCAAAGAAAGAAACTTACCAATTTCCTCTCTTCCATTTCTGGTTCAGCTGCCCAGGACAAGAATGATACAACATCTTTACCCATCTGCATTATATTTACACAAAGAAACATTATAGACTATTACTAACTCGAAGAAAGGTCAAATTTGATAAAGCTCTATGGTCTGTAATTCTTTTCTTAAGCAGAGGAAAACTAACCTGTGCTTCTGTTGCAGGAGTTCCATCTTCATATTCCACAGCTTCATCATTAAGCATCTTTGGCATAGCGATTGCTCCACCAGGGAAATAGGGATTGTAGTGTAACCCCTCTCTAATCTGTACCGTTGTCACATGATCATTTTTAACATCCAACAATCTATAGTTGTAAATTACAAGTGTTAGGCGAAAATAGGAGAGAAATTTACCGAAATTCCAGCAGGAGGGTCACGGTAACCAGTCAACAGAGCAAAGACATAATTTTGGCCATTGTGACGTGCCTAGCAGAACCAAACAAAGCTGTTTAGATCACAGACGATGAGTTAGATACAAGTAAACAAATTGAGTGAAATAGCACAAGACCTTAGTTACAAGACTTAGATCAGGTGGATACGCTCCTCCATTGGCGAACCTTGCAGCTGATTCATTTGAGTATGGTTGAGGAAGCCGGTCACTGAGTTTACCAGGACGGGTGAACATCTCACCCTCATCATTTGGTCCATCAACAACCTCGATTTCAGCTGCCATTGCCTTTGCCTCTTCCTCTGTGTAGGCAACACCAACCAAGTCTCGGTACGAGATCAGAGACATCGAGTGGCAAGACGCACAGACTTGCTGATAAACTTGGTGACCACGACGAATCCTGCTCATAACAAATCAACGCCGGTCTCGAATTTGTCAAGTTTTCAGCTTTAGTATTACAATTAAAAGAATATTGGAGACAAAAGTGTAGGTTGAATAAACACTCACGAAGCATGGTCATATGAGCTGAGAATGCCTTCATGTGGCCAAGGGTAGTTTGGACACTCCAAACCATGTTCGGCCTCATCAGCGGATGCCACAGTAGAAAAACTCAACAACCCTGTAATACCAGCACCCATGAGAGCAAACGCTTTAACACCAGCAGACCCAGCATCTTCATTAGCTTTCTTCGAAGACAACCATGACAATACCGGAGTTGCCTGTGGTGGATTGATAACACAGAACAAATGAACAACAGTAAGAAAAACCAAAAACAAAAATGGCCAGGACCAAGTAGCTAAGTATGCTTAACGAAACAAAAGTCTACTCTTTTCATACTCTCTAAGCACAAATCAATATGTCTAAAGCTGTTATATTCCAAAATCTCCAATGAATTGTATACACAAGAACCAAACAAAACCTATGACTTCTCTATTCAAACAGATCCTTAAAAGATGTTATAGGGAAAAACAAAACTCACGACTGATTGAGATTGAAGTTTCCTTCTAAGAAGCTGCTGGATAACTCCACCTCCAACCATTTGATGAACACTTTTGTACCAATCAACCTCGCTGAAACAACAAAAAGAGACGATTCTCAACCATTTGGTGCCATTTTACACATACACACGATTTTCGAAACAAGAAAAAATGCGTAGAGCCCTAGAAAAAAATCCGATTCTCTATATAGATCCAGTAAACAAAAATCAAAAGAAGAAATGGCTGATTCGGATATGAGATATGAAGAATCGAGGAAAAATTATAAAGACTCACAGTGAAAAATGAAGCAACGAGATCGGCGATTGACCAACACAAAGGAGGAAGAAGAAGAAGTAAACAGATACCAGAGAAATTGTATGTCTTCCAGATGACGCGACTGTGACACTGACACACAACAACTTGTAATTTTTCAATTTTTATGGGCCTAATATCGTTTATTAAAGCCCATTATAGGCCTATCCGTAAACCCCAACAAAAAAAATATATATATCTGGAATACTTTTCGCTGGGTACCGTACCAAAATATATGAAACTTTGAGGGAAAACTTTGAGTGATGAGTAACCACAGTAACATTCCTACGAAATTAATGTAGGTTAAGATTATAACATAATGTTATTAACATTCTAGTCTTGTTTACTAGTTTGTGTGTGTATATAACTATATATGTTCTTTTCACGCTTTGCACTAAACTCGGTTGCATGATTTAATTAGCTGCTTTTGAATACAAGAAGGAAGTAACATGATTGTAGTACAATATCCAGAGGATCTAGCAATTAGCATAGCTTGTGCTTTAGAGTCAGTTTCGCTAATTGTTGATAGCTAGGCAAAATATATTTATTACACGTCTATTTACCGGTTTAAAACCACTTTTATTTTGTATCCAACGTACGATTCTTCGTCAGGGAAAGGATTAATGCTTATAAAATATTGAGATCTATGGTATCAAAGTCATTATTGTCTAAGGAATCTAGACCACAAAATTCCTGACCGCATAGGTCATGAATGCATTTCTCTGGTAAAAAGAAGCAACTCATGGTGGATATATATAGTCACATTTCAAACATATCTCTTTACCAACTTATCATATATGACATAAGCAGAGTCATTAAATTTTTGCAATCATAAACTGTGTCTCGGCAAAGGAATCTAAAGTCACCGAAAATAATTTTACGTAAGATGTCAACGGAGCTTTTTCTACATATTTTCAAGCTATGATACATATCTTTCTTAACATAAATTGATTGATTGAACTTGTAAGTTCTTAATTTAGTGCTTAAAAGGTAAAGATATATATTATATATTAGGGGAAATGGGATCTTTTTGTTGAATGTCTCGAGTGTGAGTAATTTGAATGTCTTACGTGTTTTCCATTTATGTGAGACGGTTAACTTGAATAATGTTATCTAAGTCCTCTCGTAGCCTTTATAAGAGCTAGATAATGATGCTTTAATTTATTGTTGGAATTAAGGGAATGCATAACTATATATATGAGTACGTACGTAGAATAGTCTAGCGATTTTTGTACCTAAAATAAATGCTAAGTGAGTTTATGGGATGAGAGGCACCTCCTGAGCGGCATCTTAACTCCATATATATCATATCTAACAAAAAAAAAAAAAAAAAAAAAAAAAAAAAAAAA
>NC_025696.1:27668871-27685112 GCF_000633955.1 Camelina sativa
AAAAAAAAAAAAAAAAAAAAAAAAAAAAAAAAAAAAAATAGAGGTTCCATTTGAGACAATTTCCTTATTGCTAATTGGTCATCAGTGCCTAATCTATACTATTAAAAGGGAAGCATTATTTATAAGGCAAAATAAATCCTAAAATATATGACATAAAATGACCCTGAATAAATTAAAAAGCATATAATACAAAAAGGACATTAAAGTAATTTAAAACGTCCAAACGCGCGGATCCGTCTGTGACCCGGGATTCATTAATTCGGGTTATGTATACTGTGTTCGGAGTCAGATTAATTATTCCCATTAACAAACAAAGTCTCATTCAGAAAAAACAATCGGTCCTTGAATTAGTTAAACACGTCCGGCCCAAACGAAGGAGATCTAATAAGGCATTATCTAGAGTCCTAATAAATACAATAGTCCAAAAATCTCCAATCTTTCCAAACATAACATAATTTTTTAAATAAGAAATAATAACTAAAATATCGTCAACTACTAAGATACTGTATTCCTAAAAAAAAAATTCGAATATCAATAAAAATGGAAAAACAAATCTATACTTATGTCCCCATAGTCACGCAAAAATTAAGACTTTTCTAAATATGTAAAATTAACAAATTTGCAAAATTATCGTATGTCAGTAATAATGAAAAAAGAAAACTATACTTGTGTCCCCACAGTCACGCAAATTAAGGCAATTCTAAATATGTAAAATTAACAAATTTGCAAAATTATCGGCTGCAATGTTTCTAATAATAACAAGAAAATATTATATTTAGGAAATATCTTAACAATAAATGAACAATTAAGAAATTTATAAAATTTTTTAAGGTGATTTTTGTGTATTATTAATTTGTGTGCTTTGTTTTTGTAGATGGAAAATTTTGGTTCAATAATTTGGACTTGGGAATCAAACTCATGTATGTAATATACATAAACATTAAGATTCTCATTGTTGTTAATATTTAAAATATTTTTAAATTAGCTAATAATGTGGGTGGGTTTATACAAGGTTTAAGGTCAACATAGTCGAGAAGTATACGAAACTGTCTTCTTTTTGATCAAAACGAAATTGTTTTTTAGTTTTATGTTCATACAGAGAATAAATGACTGATAAACCTGAAAACTATGTACAATTCCAACTCATCCTAAGACAAACATCACACAAGAAGAAAGTATGAAAACCATTTTATGATAGCTTGGCTGCAGTCACTAAACACATAAGGATGTCCATATTTTTTGTGAGATTAGTAGTGTGAAGAAGAAAGCATGTATGTTGAAACATGGAGTAGTAAAATCAAGGGACTTTAATTATGACGTGAACAATATACTTACGTGCAAATCGAATAAACAATGCAAATCGACTTGTGATTTTATTGTGTTTAGACTTTTAAACAAGCAAACAACATGTTGTATATAAGATTTGTGCATCCATCCACACGTTTAGTATAAGATATATATATATGTGTGGTATAAAATATAAAGTGTTTATTGATATATTTTACAAAGAAATTGTAAATTCACATTTTTTTGTTTTCTATTTTACCAAGTGTATAATAATATTGTTGAATGAAGGAAAAAAATGGACTCCTAGAATATCAATAGTTTTATGCCCAATATTTTTGAAAAATCATTTTTAAAAGTTAACAGATCAGATTATTAAAGTCAATATTCTATATATATAAACTTATTTAATTTGATGGTATATTATACGACTATCTAATTGAATATGTCCATTATAAAATCATTATTTATTTTTTATTTCAAAAAAAAGTTTATCAATAATACTAATTAATTTTGATTATAATAAATAGATTAAGACCAAAAAATTGATTTTTTTTTCAATTATGAAAACAGTTATTATATTTGTAATATATAAGCTAACCACGATTTACTATATTGAAAAGTAGTATATTCTTTATATAAATTTTGGATTTTAGATTTATTAGTATCTCAAAAAATTTAAATATTATCAATTTCCAAAATATTAATTCAAAATATATGCTATGTTGAAATTTTGCGGATTTTAGTTCATAAGTGGAAAAAAAAACAATTTTTAACACTTAAGAATAGTTTTAGTGGATTAATATCATAACTGCTACGATTCTAATAAATTCTATGGTGAAAGGGTTATAATTTTATGTTATAGATTCTATACACTAAATATATCTACAAACAAAATCCACACATACGTGAGGATCCAAAACACTTACTTATTTCTTTATCTGATAAACTAAAATATATAATATGAAATGTGTAGATTATTATTAAAACCACGGTTATTAGATGGAAAATCATATATCGGACGGAACATACTACTTTTGTTTTACTATATTCTGTCCTGAAATAGATATACCGTCTTTCTCTTACTGTTTTTTTGTTTAATATAGTTTATCTTTACATATAACAAAGACAAAACTGATCACTTTTTAGTCTAAACCAAATTATAAACAAATTGAATACTTAACTGGTATGAGTGCGGATTATGAATGTTAACATTCCTAAAAAAAATATGTTTACAAACATAACTCCACACATGTAATATATTATAAATCTAATAGCAAACTTATTTTTTGAAAGCAAATTTAATTTTTGAAATCAATCCCGCACATACGCGGGTCTGAATCTAGTAAATAATCTAAAACCCCTCAAAAAGTTTGTGTTGTTTAGAAATTATATTAATACCATGATTAAAAATATTTATTTTAAAGACAACCCCATCTATTTATTTGATTGTAACAATGATTTTGGTTACAGTCTTACAGAGTCTAGTCAAAGTTTTTCTCAAAGTTTTACTTTAACAGAATTGAAAGGAATTTAAATTGAACCAAACTGACAAAACTCATATGATCGATTCTATTGGGTTTATATGTCTAGTAAATGAATACTATGCTTTTAGTTTATTTGGTTTATTTGGTGCTCTATATAAAGAAAATGAATACAAAGGTTTATTCCTTGAATTTTTCTTTATCAAATGCAAATACAAATATCACACATCCTTAATATTCTCTAATTTTGAAATTTAGATTAAGGACAACTTGATGACAAATGAACCAAAACAAAATTAGAATGGAAACTCTTGAACCATATAAAAAGTATAAGATACAAATGAACCAAACTCTAATTAAACCTAACTATATACCCTAAAACTGAATCGAATTGAACTCTAAACGAAACCTATATGATTTTAAAAAGAAAGAAAATATGTATATATTTTTTTAAAACCCCCAAACCAGAACTTTTTGTTTTTCTTTTCTCAAACCAGAATTACTTTAGTTGTGTAGTTCAGTTAGTTTTTAAAAAACCAAATCTGAATGAGGGCACACCCCTAGAACCGGGGATGCATAGGTCCGACCACGGAACAATGAGAAGCCCTTATGGCTTATCGCTTTACACTTCCATAAATGGAGACACAATATAGACATATGCATATTTTAAATAGATAGAGATAGATATTATACGTATATATATTTCCAAATGTGCACTGACATGCCAGCTTTTTCAATTTTGAAATGGAGGACACTTCATGCAATTTGATTGGTTGTGAGGAGAAGGAAGGACCATATAAGAAGAGTAGTCTTGAAATGAGGTAAAAAAACACCAGATGCTGTTTTAGCCTGATCATGGGACCCATACACCTAATTTTATCATATAGTATAAATTTCATAATAATAAAAGAGCAATAAGCCAATCAAATCACGCATCGCAGTTCCCAGAATTATTGGGTGCTTTAGATAACCATCCAATTAAATTATCATGTCGACCAATGTGTATGTTTATATGTGGAGAGATGTATGTTATAAAAGTCACATTGCTTATAGTATAATTAATGTTTGTGTGTGTCTGCCTGCTTTGTAATCGGTTTCGACCATACATATTTGTTTTGTTTTGTTAATACGGAGAGAGCTTTGTTAATCTCGTATCTCAAGACCCGTTTATAGGATTTGAGCCCGACGAGATATTTCAGAAGATTTACAGTCATATTTTATACAAATACATGCTGCCAGTGCCAAGTAGTCTACCATGCCATTTATAGCTGGAACTAATATCGTGCAAAACCGAGCCATCTTGTGTCCGTACAGTTTTTATATATATTGCAAACATAGAAAAATATATATTATTCAGAACCTAAACCGAAAGATAAAAGCCGACTGAACACCATCTAGTGCAATTTGGTTTAGAAAATGTAATAAGGTTATGTATTCAACTTAATAAACCACGTGAATTGAAAACGAATGTGGTTGAGAGCAAATTGTGCAATTTTAAAAATAATAATAGTATAGTCATTTGTATTTTGTACTTTAATTAGTTAAAATTTAAAAAGCATAAATAGATAAAATACATGACGAAACAAGTGTATACCTACTAGATTTTATGATCGAGGACTTATTTTAAGTTTCTTTTAGAACTTCTCTATGCGTCAACTGATCAATACGGTAGTCACAAATAGACAACGTTTACAAGTTTTTCCAAGCTTCTTTATTGGATTTGATCACTCACACGCATGTATGAACTGATCAATCAAACGCATAAGAGTTTATATACATATATATAAAACATGAAGAAGAGATGACTTTTACCAAAAAAAAAAATTTCTTTTACCAAAAAAAAAAAAACATGAAGAGATGATATACTTAATAAAAATTATGTGTCGGTATATCAATCAGTCCATGACCGGTAATCGTTGGCTTGTATAATCCTTAATCTCTACAAAATAAAATAAAGAAATCCTTACTTAATCTTTTTATAGAGTGTACATGTCCCCTATAACTATATGATGTTATGGACTAAGAAATCTAATTAAAATCCGCCAATCAAATAAACGAACTACAATGACCCCTGTCGACACCTACCCAAATTGACATTATTTTACTGGGAAATGAAGCTTTTATTATGATAAGATAGATGGACGAAAAACAGATCCTAGGTTTAAAAAATTAGTCACAAGTAATTGGTTAGAAACGTAGGATTTGCATGCTTATAAACCGTAGAATTAAAAACCAAGATTATTTTAAGAAAATAATAATGGTTAAATTTATCCTTTTATCGGAAAAAAAAAGTTCAAACAAAACAAAAGAAGCAAAGAGACATAAAATTAGTGTAACGATGGCATAAATGAGACGCACACATAAACATTACCATCCACTGATCCAAGTACTGTCTCGCATATATATGTTTTTGCCCTAAACACGTGGCGTTCTCCTATTCCCAAATGTTAATCTCTTCGGCCACCGGAGAGACACAGAAAGAATATAGAGAAATAGAAAAGAGAGAGAGAGAGTGAGAGAGTGAAGAGAGAGAGATAGAGGAAAGAGAGAGAGAGAAATGGATCAAGATCATGAGTTATGGCGGACGCTAAGATGCGCAGGTAAAGCGCAAGATAACACCTCTGTTGATACTCTCATGCTTAAGTATCGTCCGATCGCTCCAAAGCCGACGACTACTGGTCAACCATTCGTCGGAGATACGAGTATCATGAGAAGGACGAAGAGGAAGTACGTTAGGGTTTCCAAGAATAGTAAAGCCACGTGTCGATCAAAGACGGACGACGGCGTCAGATCTAGCTCGACAGATCCGGAGAATGGTCGGGAAGATATCGTCACGCTACAGCTCTTGCCGGAGAGATCTACGCCGTTGAGTTTGGATCATCATACTAATCTGGATCCAGCGGTGGAAGCAATGATCGGAGATGAAACCTGTGAAACGGACACGTGTCTCAAGTTTAACGGCGGCGATGAAGTGCTGCAACGGGTTCCGGTAGAGACGTGGGTGACGGTGGAGTCCGTTAACAGTGGCTCAGTATCCCATGCGGTAGGGTTAACAGACGAAGAGATCAAGGATGCTTTAGACAAAGACACGTGTCCTGGTTTCATATCTGATGGTTCGAACCGTGTTGTAATGGTTAACGAGGCTTACCGGAAGATAGTAACCGGAGACGGCGAGTTCGGTGGAGAGGTGATTGTGTGGTTGGTGGTTGACCAAACGGCGACGTTTTATGACTACCGAACTTTTACGTGTAAGGTAAGACTGGAATACACGTGGCGAGAGACCAAGTACACTAAAACGGTGCCGTGTGATGTGTGGAAGATGGAGTTTGGTGGATTTGCATGGAGATTGGATACTAGTGCAGCTTTAACTCTTTGGCTCTGATGAGGTATATAGAGAGTAAGATCAAGTTGTGGTTAAGGTGGTTTAATCTCACAACTTAATCACTCTTTCCAACTTTGTGTATTAGGAAGTTAATAAGTGTAATACAAAAGAGAAACGAATTTAATGCTAATATACATGGGGGAAGTCTTGAGAATCAAGTCTTCCGGAATAAATTTGTGTGTATGAGACTTGATTAGAAATTGCCATAATGTCAAATATTGATTGGCAAAGATCAGTAAAAAGATGGCATTGCTTGGCTTTTGAATTCATTTGGATATATACCTATCATTTGGGTATACAATATAGATCTAAATTTGCATGTTTTAAGATATGATATGTAATTTTACAGTTCATCGTCATAAAATAGAAACAAGGGAGATTAATTGGCATTTCAAGAGAGTGAACATGTCTAAATCTGTTGAAGTTATATATTGAATATAAATGTAGTTTATGGTTGAGAGATAAATGAACTGTACTGGGACACTATTATGCATTCATGCACCAAAGCCACCAACAACATATACATATTTGTATGTACTTTTATTTATGTATATTTTGGAGAAAAGATAAATAAACTGTTAACTATAATTAGTAATATATATGGATTTAAGCAACCGTGTAAACTGTACATATAGAGAATAATCCGATGTGTGTTCTTAAGAACAACTGAACAAGATCCTCGAGATTTCATTACCGACATGTGTATTAGTCTCTATATTATTGGACAATCTCATCTTGTAGTTTTTGGAGTTACATATGCTGCAAGAAAAAGATCTTTGGGTTAGGACATTTGAAGGTTTTGTACGTACATATATATATATATATATATATGTGTGTGAATATAGCTGAACTAGCTAGGTGTATATTTATGGCTTTATTATATAGAAGTGTCGATATGCTATATGCGCATGTTAGATAGACCCATTCTGCAGTAGCCAATAATGATGATTACATCACATCTAAAAATCTTCGTGGGCTTTTGAATCCCAACATATGGAGAATTCTCATTAGCTGAGCAAAAAGTTATAAGAAAAATATACAAATAATATAAATTTGCAAAAAGATCTATCGAAGGGAGGGAATAAATAAAGTGGTTATGGAACACTCAAACACACACAGGGGAAAAATATATTACACATGGCATCTCAACAGAGAAAGACATCAACCAATGAGCTTTCACGTTTTATGTTTTTTGTTTTTTTTTCCCTTTCTGTTTAATTGTCTTGTTTCGTTGAATTAGTGACGCCATGCCATAGCCATACCTGGGAGAGAAGTGTTTGGTTGGGGCTCAGTTTCATCGATCGTGGCCGTTCAAGTGTTGTTGTGAGATGAATCTAACCCGTACGTTGATGTCACGTTCTTGTGGACTCGGCTTGTGGAATTTTTATAACAGTGATGGAATTTTTGGTTGACGAGAAAACGAATTGGAGCCTATCACGTGTCTGTTTTTCTCGAATAAGCTAAAGTCTACAAAGAAAATAAAACAATATTGACCCTAAAAGAATTACGTAAGATATATATATACCTAAAGTATTATAAAAGCGAATAGTAAACTCAGTAGTCATCGCGATAAGTGAAACATTATATGTATTTTAATGCTGCATGATGATGTACTTGCATGTCTGCATTCTCCGTATGTAGCTCCGTAGATTAATAATATTGAAGAAGAGCAAATCCAATTGTCTTAAATTTACTTCATATAGGGTTAGAGAGACTACAAAATCTATAGGCAAATATAATTAAAAGTCTTTTACATTCGCTTCATCCAGTGTGAAGTTTTTGAAAGTATCTAAAATAACTAAATGAGTATTTTTTTTTAATAATTGCTGATCAATATATGCGCTTATCTTCAAATTACGAAAAATTTCAAGCTAGAAACAAAGAATCAAACTAGCTTAGCTAACTCTTTTAAGAGCAAATTTGAATTCAAATACAAATCATAATGAATGAAAATTTAACTTTTGATTTACAGTAAATGAGCTTTACCACTTTTTTCGTTGGATACTTATATTTGTTATGCAACTTCTGAAACTTTCAACTATTTAAACTGTATGCATGTAAGAAATAAAACCCAATTAGCATCTCACGATCTCTTTTTTTTTTTCCCCTTCTGATTTGATAGCATCTCTCTATCTTTTATTCTTTGTAAAACTAGCATCTCTCAATCTAGACCTATAAAGAAATGGTCCTATAAAATACTATTTGATCTATAATATATACAAATGTGTGATGGGGATAAATGAAGAGCGACGCTATTGGTGAGGAGAAAGTCCACGTGGATTAAAACTTTGCGTAGTGGTGGAATAGATGGTTGAGACTGATTGGTCCAGCACTCTCTGATTTGGACCAAAATCTCTAATCTCCCCATCACGATAGATACGCTTATATCTATATATCTTGTCGTGCCTTGCCTTTTTGAAATTCAAAAACTCAATAAATATTATTTCTATTGGTTTGCTTTTGAAAAAAAAAAAAATAGTTTCTTTGTACTTGTTTGGCTCGATATAATCCTGAACACGTGTGTCTATACGTACGTATTATACATACTGCATTGCATATATGTACACAGCCAGTGAATCGTGGATGCATCATGCATGTACGATGGACCTATATATATTTGAGTTTATGTTTAGGTAATTCCGTAATTGGTAGAATAACTTTATTATTTAGCTATATGTAGTCCTCCATATTTTTTCTTTCTAAACAAAATTTAAAGAATAAGGTAGTCAAACGAACAATTTTTTTTTAACTGGTAAAAATGAAAAATGTAAAAAAAAAATTAAAAAACGAGTAATATGATTTTTAAGCATTATTGTGTTTAAATGTAAGTATAGTATTTATATTATCGTCCTTTTTAACCGAATAGTTTGAGTCCTTTATACCAACTACAATTGATGTTAGCTTCAATTTATAATAAACAACTTCTAAGGACATTTACATGTAGATTGCAGACTATATATCCATTTTTAAACGGGAACTAACTTATAGACAAAAATAAGCAATCACACCTAAATTGTAGGAAACTCTCTCTCACAAATCAGCCCACATGATAGATATCTTTGAACCCATATTATATATATATATATATATATATGAACACGTAATCAGTTAAATGCCGTTTTATAGTAAAACATTGTTCATTGTTAACGTTAAATTTATGAATTGCTTAGCATTTGATATACTGAGAGTGTACGTATATGACGATGTTTTTTTTTTATAAAGTACATGAGATATAATAATTCTGTTCACAGTAAATCTAATACTTTGATATTAGGACATTAATGATACTTATGAAGACTTTGTTTCAACAATTCGAATACATATTACGACAACAAAAACATATATGTACTGTATGAAGTTTTTGCTGTCAACATAAATATGTTGAAATGCATCTATGAATTGGGGACCCATTGCATAAATATGGAACCAATCATCAAATCATATATTCTAAATGTGCTAAACGCTTGCCCTAGCCACGTGTTTATGTAACTTTCCTCTTCTATCTCTCATATACTCTCTCAACTATTTTTTTTATTTTCCTTATCTTTTAAACAATATTGGGCAACTTCCTTATATCAAACACCATAAAAGAACATCTCAAAATTTTAACTCAACCGGAGAGATAGTGAGATCGAGGCAGACTCAAGTCATGAATGATAACGGAACGCAGCGGCAAGCTTCTTTTTGCGATGGTGCTACGGATCAGGACAAGACCGTTATAAGCAAGATAATGCAACGGTTCCGTCCGATCGCACCAAAACCAGTTGTTGGTGAATCTTCCGACGATTCAAAGAGTAGCAGTTTCCTTGGAAGAAACAGAAGACCGAAACGGAAGTATGTTAGGGTTCGGGATAGAAAAAGTAGTGGTGGTAATAATAATAACTCTAGGATACTTGGTAAAAAGAATGGTCGCGATGGTGGGAACAAAAAGACCGATCTACATAAAGAGAGAGATGGTGATGATAGAAGCGATATCGTCACGCTTCAGTTGCTGCCGGAGAAGGATAGAGATCTAGGAAACAATGGAGATCAAGCTAGTGAGTATTGTTCGGATCTGATCAGTGATATGGATCCAAAGAAGAACTTGTATGGTTCTATCATAGGGCTGTCGTCATCTTCAGATCGGAAGATGGTGGAGTCGTGGTTGACGGTGGAGTGTGTGAGTGACACGTGTACTGACTTGGGAGGGTATCACATCCTTGAGCAGTTAGGCCGTATGGATCAGGGAGAGGAGAGAGTGATGAAGATGTTGGAGGTTGACACGTATCCGTGGTTAGTCTCGGATGGGTCAAACCGGGTCTGTTGGGTAAACCAGGCGTACCGGGGGATGATGGGAGCTCGGGACGTGGATGTGATCAGGGTGTTGCTGGTGGTGGCCATGGACCTTATGGAGGAGATAGCATGCATGGTGGAGTTATACGGTGCGGTGACGTGCAGGGTTAGGGTTAAGTATGAGCCGTCCACGTGGAGGAAGATGACGGTACCGTGTGATGTATGGAGGATAAGATCAGGTGGGTTTGCTTGGAGATTGGATGTTGAATCAGCTCTAAGGCTTGGCATTTGACTGAAACAGGAAAGACGAAAGAAATCGAAATAGTATTGACGTTGGTAAGCGACATTACATTTTGAAACCAACATATATATAGATCTATATATACATATGTATCAACATAATTAAACGTGTGTATACGTAGTAGTTAGAGCTAACTTAGAGTTGTGATTAGTTTGCATTAGAGTTGTCTTCGACTCCGGCTTTAGTACTCTTTGTCTGATCAGTACATATCTCTTTTGGAATGAGAAGATATATATGATATTACAATGGTTTTTTTCTTATTACGTGTTCCAAATATATAGGATGTAGTTACTTTGTTGTAGATGTCTTTTCATATAACTGTAGCGTAAATAGTAAAAAATGTTTAGGCGAAAATAAAATGAGGTGTGATTTACAATTATGTATGAGAAATATTCTAAAATACCACATAAGTTGTACGAAAATTATATATGGTTTTAGTAGATACTAATGACAGTTTTATTTTCAAAGTTATTACTTAACACTATAGTATATACTGAAATCACGTTCTAACACTTAACAGATGTTCCAAACTTCCAAAGATAAAGAAAATGTTGATATATCATGGATCCTTTTATACATTTTCTCTATACTGTATATGCTGTAAAAAATATAAAAAAGAAAGTAGTGCATACATCGAGGTTAGTTTCCAAAACGTGCTAGACGTTAAGCGGTCGTTACAAACCCACGTTAGTAAGCAATACCGCTGTTATAAGCTCGAATTTATTTGGTTACCTTACACATCAATATATATTTTTCATCCAATAGTTTTTAGTATACTTTTAGTTCTGAATCAATATTTTAAGTGAAAGGTCCACATTTCAATTTGTTTTTTCCTGTTTATTGTTTAATTACGTGCGTACGTACAGTAGTACAACATATATATATATATATATATATATATAAAGAAATAGAAGAGTGAAGAAATCATAAGTGAACAGATGGCATTTTTTGTTGGAGGAGAGCTCATAGAAAGGGCTGTCTTGGTTGGTCCTTGTCTATAAATAAGGTTCTTTCTTTCTCTTCTTTTAACGACAAAACCCATGATTTATGGACTTAACCTTACAGCTCACACATGCATATAGCCTACATTTCACTGGATGTAAATGTAATACTCTATTAAGTAGTATATTATTTTGTGTTTTTATGTATATGTATGTTTTAATTCACTCGTGCTTATTATATGCAAAAAAATCGAAAATCAAAAGAGAGTCAAATTTCACATGCTGAACATAATTTGGTGTGCATAACACCGAGGATGCAGAACAAAGTGATCGCGATTGAAGAAGATTGAAAAGCACTGGCACCGCAAATAAAATTTATCCACATTTTTAATGTTTTGTAAAAACAATTTGTATTCGTTTCAGGGAAGTTCGATAGTCTAGTGGTGTGATTAGTATTTTTTGTGTGTTTTGAGGTCACGATTTCGATAAACTAGTAAAACATAAACTGATACAAAGTTATACTAACATTGATAAATGTTTTTTTTGTAGCAAATACAGTAATATTAAAAGTGAGCAAATGTGGTTGTTAAAATCATCTCTCTTTCTCTCTCTCTATCATATACTTAGCTCAATCCTAACTTGCCTTGACCTTTAAAGGCTTGGTAGAAACACATCAAACGACACCATGCTATTCATGAATCTGCAAACATAAAAAAAGGGCTCAGTATAGAATCTGTAAGAAGCCAAGTGTGCGGGTCTAACTTTGGGAACCTCTTATTTTTCGCCTATTTTGTATTCATTGTTGAATATATTAACTGTTACTCCAATGTTCAGATCAGGGAATCGAAATATTTTAACCGCCTATTTTCATAATCTTCAATATATAACAATGGAAACGAAAGAAACCTGCTTCACGATCACTTCATATTTAGCGGCTAACTGCTCACTCTAGCTTCTTCTCCTGACTGTCTCACCTGCTTAAGAGCTTTGTATTCTTTCTCAACAGCTTTCGCATTGGTTTACCTGTAACATCATTAAACACACATAAAATTGAAAGACAAATCCAAAACTGGACACATTAAATCGAACAATATCCGCAGTGAACTAGGACTTGGTAATTTCCATCAGTTATCCATCAAGTTGCAAAAGATGTCCTAAATGCATTTAGCTACGTGTTAATCAATAGGACTTAGTAAATAATCTAGAATTTCATTAGATACCTTTTCATAGACCTCAAGAATGGCAGCCTTTTCCTGGAAAGTTTACATTGCTGATTGCTCAGCTTTCTTTGTTTCCCAAAGGNTAATCTAGAATTTCATTAGATACCATTTCATAGACCTCAAGAATGGCAGCCTTTTCCTGGAAAGTTACCATTGCTGATTGCCCAGCTTTCGTTGTTTCCCAAGGTACTACTAGCTTCTTCTCTTCTAAGGTTCCCTGACTCCACATCACGCCAGTGTATACACAAAATTTTATCTTACGACTAGTGCTAGTAGGAACAAAAATATACCTGCAATTTGTCTTGGAGATTGAACAATTTGTGAGCGGAGGTGTGCATTTTCTTGGACAGTTTGCAAAAGATGAAGCTCTGCTTTGGAAATCTGTACAGAGAAATACACATGTCAGGAGCAGAAAACACCTCTCAGATTGAAGCATATGCAAATCGTCTGATTGACAAATGGGATTTGTTTCTTCACCAACTTGATCAAGGTAACTTCAAAATGAACTAAATCACAGAACCCTATTAATAAGTTTAAGGAAGGAGCACTCAACTCAAGATCCTGCTGTTTCTTACCTCGTTATCCATCTGTGTACTCTTCTCTCTCATTTTTTGAAAGGTAGCTCGCAGTGTCATCTGCTGATTCTTCAGTCCTAATATTTTCTGATTGAGTTCTTCAATGTTCGCTTCTAGCTCTTGGACAAACGTTAATAAATCCCTTTCAACGGCTTCATCAAATTCTCCAATCTCCGCATTCAACTGCATGGATAACGCCATTAGAAAAAAAGATAATGGCTACCTATGTGATAGATATTTATCTTGCATTACTTGGGAAAACTTTTGCCTCGCACTGCTTCCGCTGCTCATCAAGGAGAGTCATCTCCTAAGCCTTTGGTCTTACCAGATGAATCTCTGGGGTACATACATAAAGAAGATGCAAAATAATCATGAGAGCATCAATTTTGAATCTCTAGTACAGGAAAGAAAATGTAAAATAATCATGAATGCGCTAAATTATAGAGAAATTGTAAAATCTGGCAAGGAAAAGAGTAATATGTATCCTCATCTTGAATGCTATAACCACTTTTTTCTTTATTTTCTGTTCCTTACTAAACTTTGTGCACATTGCAAACTCCTAAAAGCAAATATTTTTACTATTGCTTCCATCAATATGAACTCATATTTTTACTATTTCTTCTCGAAAGTTGAAACCTGATTAAATAAGGTTTCTCTATATCCTATGCCTTGCTACACCCATATAGAAACTAGAGAGAACTCAGCTAACTTTACTTTTCAGCGGTAAAGAAGAAGGACATACTTGTGTAGACCATACCTCTGTTCGGCCTGCTTCTGAGGCATAACAGATCCTTGTAATACACCATGTCTTGTCTTGTCTTCTAGCATACTTTGCAATAAAAGATTCATATCTTGCATAGAGGTGACATGATGATTTCGATTCTCAAATTACTCCAAATCCTCAAAATCAGCTTGCCCTTTCTCTTCTCTACAATGGATTTGCAAATTCAAAGACACAATTCATCAGAAATTTCCAAATTAAAAATTAGGGTTTTCATAAAGATGAATAATTTAGGACACAATTCGTTTGAATCAGACGAAGTATTTCAAAAATCGATGGTAAAATTGAGTGAAGGAGTTAAGAGAGAGGAACTAGGGTTTTGGAGGAATACATACTCGTTGAGAGCGTTGAGATCGATAAGAAATTCGGAGACGAACTCGGCTGTGTTGTGTGTGGGATTCGATGACAACAGAAGACACAATTCGAAAACGAATTGAAAGAAAAGAGAAGAAGAGAGAGAGAGAGACCTTGTGATTTTCCCGCCTAAGACCACAAGGAAGAAGAAGAGAGAAAGCAAAAGGTCGCAGGGGAGCGTGAGAAAAAAAACAACACACGGAGCTTTTTAAATTAATGGGCCTATATTTAACCGAAAGAAAAGAAACGCTAATTTTCTCCGCCTCTAAAACGCGTTTGCGGTCTGTTTAAATTGCATCGTTTAGGACCGTGCGATTTTGTTCTCCCCCTCTCAGCCTTTATTATGGCTGTTATTTAAAATTAAAAAAATGGGTTGAACAAAATTGGGTTGAATAATATTCAATTCATTTATCTCCAAAATAGTGGCCGAACAAGTTGAATATTTTTTTTATTATAGGACCGATTTATTTTTCTAACTTTTTAAGTTAAATGGGCTGAATAATTTTTTCCAACCTCTCTACCTTTTCAATGCAAATGGTAAAAATTGATTGAATAAATTTTTTCAACATGTTCAATCTCTCTCCAAATTTTTCTCTTTTTTTTTTTTTTTTTTTTTTTTTTTTTTTTTTTTTTTTTTTTTTTTTTTTTTTTTTTTNTCAAAGCAGAAGAAAAAGTCTTCACGATTCGTGGAGATTGGTTTCAAATTAATCTTAAGGTTAGTAGTATGTATTCAATTTCTCTGAATCGCGTAATCGATTTTAAGATTGATAAGTTTTTTTTTGGTAATCGCGTATATATTTTGTGTTGATCTTTCTAGGGTTCTTGTTTTTGGTTTGATTTAGGCATGAAACTATTATAATCGGTTGGGCTTCGTCTCCTTCGTGATGATTGGTTTCAAATTAAGGTTAGTAGTATGTATTTCAATTTCTCTGTATCGTGAATTCGTTTCTAGGATTGATAAGTTTATTTTGTAATCGCTCTTATGTATGTTGTATTGAATAATCTAGGATTTTATTTTTGGTTTGATTCGAGAACGAATTTACAACAATCGGCTGGGCTTGGTCTCCTTCGTGATTGATTTGGTTAAGGTTCTTCCTCCTCTGATCCTCTTCGTGTTCTTTGTTTTTTTAGGATTTCTAGAATTACTTTACTCACTAATCATTCATATATATATATATATATAGGTTGTACTGATCTGATCTAGGGTTGTTTTTTTTCTTCTTACTTTCCTGTTTTTTGGGTTTTGTAGGCTTGACGTTTATATATATGATTATTTGGTGAAGAAGAAACTTCATAATACCGCAAAGTCATTTATGACTGAAGGGAAGATTTCACCTGATCCAGTTGGTATAATAATACTACTTTCTTGTTCCACTTTAATCCTTATTTGATTTTGAGTTTTGTTATGTAATTGTTTTCATGTGCTGTCAATCCAGACTAAGTTATTACCTAACTCTTTGGATTGTTTTTTTTAATGTAGCAATTGATGCACCCGGAGGGTTTCTCTTTGAGTGGTGGTTTGTGTTGTGGGATATCTTCATTGCAAGGACAAATGAGAAACATTCAGAGCCTGCTGCAGCTTATATTTAGGTGCCTTCCTACTAACCATCTCGGAAGATATGCTCTTTTTTTTTTTTTTTTTTTTTT
>NC_025696.1:27685167-27687053 GCF_000633955.1 Camelina sativa
TTTTTTTTTTTTTTTTTTTTTTTACCCTCTAGTTTCCACTTTAATAATTGACCAGTGGATTTGGAATTTTAGGCACAACAAAGTTAAGCGAAGGAGCAGCAAATGCAAATTCAGCAACTTCAATTGATGCGACAAGCTTATATGCAACATAGAGAACCTAATCACCCTTCTCTTGGGGGTCCAATGAATGTTATTGGTTCTGAAGGGATGATTGGACAGTCAAATGCTAGTGCTTTGACCTGGTTGCTCATTTCCATGGTAATCCTCCTCATCCTGGAAAAATCTTCGTTGACCTGAACCCCATATGTGGGAAGGATGGCCGTATCAACATATGATGTCTCCCTAATGGATTACTTCTCAATTCTCATTTACATTCCCTAGGCAACTCGTAAATAGGTATTGGACGTAGTGATGCGGAGCAAAAGTGATGGTAGCCACTTTTTAGCTCGATCTTCGTAAAAATAGAAGCTTCGCCAATCTGATCCAAGAGGTCGACCAACCGTGGAATCGAAAAATGCTACCAAACAGTAATCTTATTGATGGCACGACTATCAACGCACATCCGCCAAGTACCATCCTTCTTAGGAATCAACAACTCTGGTACATCACACAGACTCAAACTCTCCCGAATATGTCCTTTGCGGAGAAGATCTTCCACTTGTCGTCGAAGTTCTTTGTGCTCGGTAGGACTCATGCAATAATGTGGGCGGTTTAGAAGAGTAGCACCAGGAACAAGATCAATACAATGTTGAATCTCTGAAGAGGAGGCAATCCGGTAGGTAACCCTACTGGGAAGACATCTGTAAACTCTGTGAGAACCGTAGTCAAGACAGACGAAATGGCCGGAGGAGGGGATGAATTGGCAGATGGGGACAACAGTAGTGCAAACGCCAAACTTTCCCGCCGAAGCTCGATCTCAAACAAAGCATGAGAACAAAGCAATGGTGCGTCTCGAACAGGGACTGGCGGGTCTGCCGGTGGTAGCTCCTTGGGCGTAGTAGATAGTGCTGGAACTAGGGACGGCTTGCGAGATGGAAGCAAAACAATATTGTGCGTTTCCCAAATGAACTCATAGCTATTCTTGACACCATCATGGATAATTTTACGATAATACTCCCACAGACGTCCAAGAATGAGGTGACTAACATCCATTTTTGCGATGTCGAAGTAGCAACGATCCTTATAAAAAGGACCAATAGAGAATGGAACAAACGACCTATGAGTAACATGAGTAGCACCACCATCTTGCATCCACGACAAGGTATACGGGGTCAGATGAGCTTCTACTGGTAAATCCAACTTGCGGACAGCAGATTCGGAGACCAAGTTCTGACAACAACTCGAGTCGATGAGGAAGGTACAAATCCAACCATGGTTTGGTACACGTCGAGGGGAATATATTGGTGCAAAACCAGTATGATTCCCGCTGCTGAGGTGTGAGACACATGTGATGAGCAACCAATATTTGCCTTTGTCAGCAGAAGTGAAATGAACTTCATCATCATGAAAGTTGATATCGTCGTCATTGTCGTCAAGGGCTTCTGTATCAGCAAGAAGACCTCGCTTAGGCTGATTGGGACATGCAGTTTGAAGATCGCCGGGTTAAACACAGGTATAACAACGGAGAGCATTATGGAGTGACCGTCGCAAAGCTTGTTTCTCGTTTGGCTTGGTTATCTTGTCAGGGATATGTTCTACTCCATCTTGAGGCTACGATGCACTTGGAGAGGAACTCTGTTCTGTAGACCGAGGTCGAGAAGAGCTATTCAAAGTCAGGCCCAGCTCATGGGGGTCACGAGAGGAGCAAAGGCCAAGGGACCAACCCAAAATTCAGAAAATTTCCTTCTAACCAAGGGGACCAAAAAAAAAAAAAAAAAATTTAGTGT
>NC_025696.1:27687886-27734150 GCF_000633955.1 Camelina sativa
AAAAAAAAAAAAAAAATTTAGTGTGAAAAGGGTCCAAAATTTTTGGTTCACCTAGGGTCCAAAAAAATATTGAGACGTGACTGTTCCAAGTGGTTGCCTTCAATTTCTGTTCGAAAGAAGTGGCTCACCGATGGGCTTCGGAGACTGTAGCCGGATCAAATTGCGACAATGCGTTCTGCAGCTGCTGACGAATACCCCCAATGAAGCGAGACACCAGCTGAATATCACTATCATAGATCTTTGTGCGTGTTAAAAGGAGATGAATTTCTTTAGAGTAATCATCAACTAATCTGGAGCCTTGTTTCAGATTCTGCAAACGAGTGAAGATGGTACGTTCATAGTTGTGCGTAAGGAAGGTTGTCTTCAGTTTCTGTTTCAATTTTTCCAAGAAATTAATCAGAGCTTTCCCAATACGAGACCTGGTTGTTTTGAGTTGTTGCCACCAAGAGGTTGCATGACTACGAAAACGGGTAGCAACCAACGGTACTCGACGATAATCAGGCACTTTCTTGAAATCCCAGATTTCTTTGACAGTCACTATCCAATCAGAGGAGAGAGTCACCACGAATGCCTTAGTGAAATTCAGGTAATTCAATTTTGAATCCTGTTTCCCAACAGCAGAGGACGCCAATTGTCAGCTTCAACAATACAGTTTTCATGGGCCACCTGTAATTGTTGATTTGGATTTTCAGCAGCGGGAGCAAGTTGAAGTTGTGGTTGTTGTTGATTTGGTGCAGGGGTGTCGGTTCCCTTAATAGCTTGAACGATCAGGGCTCCCAGCTCTCGAAGAAAATCATAGCAGCATTTGGTTAATCTATCACCTTGTGTTTTTGTTTCTTTTGCAGATGCCTTTGACACTGAGCAGCTTTTGCATTGTGCTGAGACTCTTAAGAGCGGGCTACCTTATCAAGTTCCAATCTACAACTTTAAGACCCATCAACGTAGATCTGATACTTTTTGTCAGGTGCATACTCTTGTTTCTTAAAGAGTATATGCGTTGTAACTCTCGATCGTAACGTACGGTGAACTTGGATAATGACTGAATCACGCACAAGAGCACTTTCCTTAAAGAGTATTTTGACCCTTATCAAAAGCCTTGGGTTACACAAAATCTATCGCAGGATACGACAATCAAAGTTTCTCTCTTGTTCTAGGCTAAGATACAAGAGAAACAAATAGAATTTTTCTAGTGTTTGTTTTTGTGTTATCACAAGAGATTCGCTCGACCTCTCTCTCTTCTCGTGATCTCTCCTCTGTTTTTTTATGCAACAAAACAGAGTGTATTTATATATATGTCCGACGGTTGTTTACGAATGTTTGCAACCATTCATTTAATAACCACAAACCAAAAGTCACAATGGTTTATTAATATAACCGTTGATACACTTAAATTACCAACATTCCTCCCCCATTTAAGTGTAAAATTTGATTCACGACATTAGTAACACATAAACCAAACTCATGCATCAATATAAATATCGTAACGATTGAATTTATATCTTAGTGACATTACACATTTCAAATGCCCGAGAATTAGGATGTCCTATGGATTGAATCCTTTCAACTCATTTTGGACACTTGAAGATAATATACACATGAATTTTCACACTATTCTAAGTGTTTATACTTGACACTGTTATAAGACATGTGTCCCTATCCATTCATGAGCATATAGGAAGCTAAGTCCAAGCTTCTTGATGCGGCTCCACTTCATACTCATATAGGTAGATCTTTTAATCTTGCACCTGCAAATGCAATTTTTCAAAAGATCTATTAAGAAGAGAACTTCAACCTAATCCTTTCTTGCAGGTTCAAGCACTTACTTTGGGATGATACAACAAGTGCTTCAATCTTTAACTGTAAGCTTTCCACATTGAATTCAGCCTCTAACGTTGTATTAGAGGGGAATTGGGTATCCCACAATTAAAAATTTCAAATGGACTTTAAACCCATCCCTCTAGCCGACTTGATCACCAAGTCTCTAGCTAACCCTTTAGTCAAGTGATCCGCTAGATTTTGTTCAGACCGAACAAATTGTATGGTAATAGCTCCATGAGTGATCAGCTCACGTATCATGCTATGTCTAACACCTAGGTGTCGTGACTTACCATTATACACTTGGCTATAAGCTCTAGCCAAAGTGGCTTTACTATCACAATGTGTAAAAATTGGTGATACCGGTCTCGGCCACAATGGAATCTCATAGACTAAGTTTCTTAGCCAANGATGTCCTATGGATTGAATCCTTTCAACTCATTTTGGATACTTGAAGATAATACACACATGAATTTTCACACTATTCTAAGTGTTTATACTTGACACTATTATAAGCCATGTGTCCCTATCCATTCATGAGCATATAGGAAGCTAAGTCCAAGCTTCTTGATGCGGCTCCACTTCATACTCATATAGGTAGATCTTTTAATCTTGCACCTGCAAATGCAATTTTTCAAAAGATCTATTAAGAAGAGAACTTCAACCTAATCCTTTCTTGCATGTTCAAGCACTTACTTTGGGATGATATACAACAAGTGCTTCAATCTTTAACTGTAAGCTTTCCACATTGAATTCAGCCTCTAACGTTGTATTAGATGGGAATTGGGTATCCCACAATTAAAAATTTCAAATGGACTTTAAACCCATCCCTCTAGCCGACTTGATCACCAAGTCTCTAGCTAACCCTTTAGTCAAGTGATCAGCTAGATTTTGCTCAGACCGAACAAACTGTATGGTAATATCCCCATGAGTGATCAGCTCACGTATCATGCTATGTCTAACACCTAGGTGTCGTGACTTACCATTATACACTTGGCTATAAGCTCTAGCCAAAGTGGCTTTACTATCACAATGTGTAAAAATTGGTGATACCGGTCTCGGCCACAATGGAATCTCATAGACTAAGTTTCTTAGCCAATCTGCCTCTTTGCTGGCAGCTGCTAACGCTATGAACTCTGATTCCATAGTCGAACTTGTAATACAAGTTTGTTTCCTAGAAGCCCAAGAAATCACACCTCCTCCAAGCAAGAACACCCAACCACTTGTAGAAGAGTTACTTTCTAAGCTGGAGTTCCAACTTGCATCGGAATATCCTTCTAAGACCGAAGGAAATCCAACATAAGACAAACCATAATTTATGGTTCCTTTCAAGTACTTAAGCACCCATCTTATAGCTTGCCAATGGTGAGTATTAGGGTTACTAGTATATCTACTCAACTTTCCTACCGCATAAGCTATATCCGATCTAGTACTTGTCATGGCATACATTAAACAGCCAATCAGTTGTGAGAATTCGAGTTGTGAAATTGCTTTTTTTGTATTAGGCATAAGCTTCACACTTGCATCCATGGGAGTGCTCACAGGAGAACATTTCTCATAATTGAACCTCTTAAGCACCTTTTCAATGTAATGAGACTGAGATAAACATAGGCCTTTGTTCTCACGCTTGATTTGAATTCCAAGAATCACTTCCGCCTCCCCCATGTCTTTCATGGCAAAATTTGATGACAAGAACTCTTTTGCAAGTTCTACTTGTCTTAAGTCAGTACCAAAGATCAACATGTCATCAACATATAAGCAAATGATTACTCCATTACCGGAATCATCAAATTTTCTATATAAGCGCTTGTCTGCTTGATTCAACTTGAATCCATTTGATAAGATAGCCTCATCAAATCTTTGATGCCACTGTTTAGGTGCTTGCTTCAGCCCATATAATGACTTTATTAACTTTCACACCTTTTGCTCATTTCCGGGCATAACAAACCCTTCAGGTTGCTTCATATAGACTTCTTCTTCCAAAACACCATTCAAGAACGCTGTTTTAACATCCATTTGGTGGATCACAAGATCATTAATAGCAGCCAAAGCAATTAACAATGTTATAGAAGATATTCTAGCAACATGAGCATAGGTATCAAAATAATCGATACCTTTTTTTTGTCTAAAGCCTTGGATTACCAATCTAGCCTTAAACTTATCAATTGTTCCATCGACTTTCATCTTCTTTTTGGAGATCCACTTGCAGCCTAAAGGCTTGCAACCAGGTGGGAGATCAGTTAGGATCCATGTATTATTCTCTACGATGAAGTCTATCTCATCGTTTACCGCTTCTTTCCAAAATGCAACTTCTATAGACTGCATAGCCTCATCAAACGTTCTAGGGTCCTCATCAACATGATAACAATATAAATATTGATATTCAACCTCATCTCTTGATCCTTCAACTAAATAAAGCTGAAAATCAGGACCAAAAGATTTTTCAATTCTTCCTCGCTTGCTCTTGCGGAGCATAGGTGACGCATTAGAAGGAATGAGTGTGTCACCTCCTTCTTTTGTTCCACTTGAATTAGGAACAAAATTCTTTGGTCTAGGTATTGATGAAAAACGTGTCTCATCAAATATTGCATCTCTTGACTCAATCACGGTGTTAACCGATATAGAATCATTAGGTTCTATGACATAGAACCGATAAGCCTTGGAATGCTCAGCATATCCAATAAAGATGCAATCAATACCTCTTTCTCCCAAAGTTTTAATCTTTGGTTGGGGTAGTCTAACAACCGCCCTACAGCCCCAAACTCGAAGATAATTCAAGTTTGGTTTCTTTTTGTATCGAAGCTCATATGGGGTAATCTTGTTCCTTTTGTTAGGAACCCTATTTAATAAATAGCAAGCCGTTAACATGGCTTCACCCCAAAATCCGTTACTTAATCCTGAGTAAGATAACATGGAATTAACCATTTCTTTTAGGACTCTATTTTTCCTCTCAGATACACCATTTTGTTGTGGTGTATATGGAGCCGTAGTCTCATGAATAATTCCCACAGACTAAAAATAAACAGGATCATAATACTCTCCACCTCTATCGGTGCGTAACTTCTTAATCAAGTCATTATGTTGTAATTCAACCTTGGTTTAATAAACCTTGAACTTATGCAGGGCTTCATCTTTAGCATGTAATAAATAAACATAACAGAACCGAGTATGATCATCTATGAACGTGATGAAATACTTTTTGTTCCCTAAAGATGGTGTAGCATGCAAATCACATAGATCACTATGTACAAGTTCTTGCACCTTAGAATTCTTTTCAATACTCTTAAAAGGTTTTCTAACTATCTTAGTCAACATACACGTACTACACTTCTCTAAATTTATGTCAAAATTAGGAATCAATCCTTCTTTAGACATATCAATCATTCTTTTATAGTGCACATGACCTAATCTTAAATGCCATAGAGAAGAATCATTTTTGCTAGAACATGCCATGTAAATAGAACTCACAACTTTATTAATATTAAGCATAAACATGCCATTACAAAAATATCCAAATCCAACAAAGACTCCAGCTTTAGATAAAACATACTTATCCGACTCATACACTTGTTTATAACCACACTTATTTAAAACACTACCAGAGACTAAGTTCTTCCTAATTCCAGGTACATGAAGTACATTATTGAGATCAATAGTTTTCCCGGAACTAAACTCCAACACCACTTTTCCACGGCCTAGGATAGGAGCGGTTGACTCGTTGCCCATATGAAGTACGGAACCATCTTGAACTAGTTCATATGTCTTGAACCAGCCACGATCATTGCAAACATGTGTAGTTGCACCCGAGTCAATCCACCACGTCACTCCATCATCCTGCATATAAAATGCCTCAGAAATGTTTGATACATAATACACATGTGAATGTGAATCATTTACAAGATTCTGACCTTGATGAGTGATTTGGCCTTGGTCCTTAGACCCTTGCCCTGAACGGTTTTGTCCCATTCTGTTCTTATCCTTTGCAGCTCGACAATCACGTCTAAAGTGACCCGGCTTGTTACAGAACCAACAAACGCTCTTAAGCTTTTTGTTAGGTCCACCGTAAGTGTTGTCATTAAAGGGACGTTTCTTCCCCTTATTCTTCATCTTAGAACTCCCACCTTCCTCCATCATATTGATTGAAGAAGGTTCAGCCTCTTTGGGTTTTCCACCCTCTTGCACCCTTAGAGATTCCTCTATGCGCAAATGGCTACCAAGTTGTACTAGAGACAACTCTTCCTTCTTGTGTTTTAACATGCGCCTAAAATCCTTCCATGAAGGCGGCAACTTGTCGATGATACTCGAAACTGAGATGGATTCATCCATCTTCATGTTATGTTGAGCGAATTGCCCTAGGATGCGAAGCAATTCATTGTATTGCTCCATAACAGGCCTTGAATCAGACATCTTGTAATTATTAAAATTACTAACAAGGATCTTCTTACTAGAAGCATCCTCAGCCATGTACTTTGATTCCAACGCATCCCACAGTTCCTTTGCGGATTCGACATTTTGATAGACATCTAAGAGAGGATCAGACATACCGTTAAGAATGTGGCCACGGCATATGTAGTCATCGTTCTCCCACTTAAGTTGCTTCCTTGTCTCCTCCACAGACTCATTCTCAGCATTCTCCGTCACGGTAGGCATTGGCATGCTTAGAACATACACCACATTGAGTGTGGTGAGAAGGAAATGCATCTTCTTCTGCCATCTTCGAAAGTCCACTCCCAAACTTATCCAACTTGCCAAACTTTGAAGTCATCTCACGCACTGATGCACTCGTCATAGTTCACCAGAAAATACTCTTTAAGAATGTTGTATATGCGGTGTAACTCTCGATCATAACGTACGGTGAACTTGGATAATGACTGAATCGCGCACAAGAGCACTTTCCTTAAAGAGTATTTTGACCCTTATTAAAAGCCTTGGGTTACACAAAATCTCTCGCAGGATACGACAATCAAAGTTTCTCTTTTGTTCTAGGCTAAGGTACAAGAGAAACAAATAGAATTTTTCTAGTGTTTGTTTTTGTGTTATCACAAGAGATTCGCTCGACCTCTCTCTCTTCTCGTGATCTCTCCTCTGTTTTTTTATGCAACAAAACAGAGTGTATTTATATATATGTCCGACGGTTGTTTACGAATGTTTGCAACCATTCATTTAATAACCACAAACCAAAAGTCACAATGGTTTATTAATATAACCGTTGATACACTTAAATTACCAACACTATTAGCCTAAATTTATTTGACTAGAGAGTAGAGAGACACTAGAGGAACTTGTATATCTCGTCTCTAAAGATACACAAGCTTGTGCCATTAATATTTGTTTCTCTTATGATTTATGAATCTCTTCAGTCGAACTATTTTTGGAAGAGACATTAGTTTTCTGATTACTAGATGTTAGTTCACGCTACGCGTGAGTTCTTATATAATCGTTATTTTATTTGGAAAATAATATAAAATAATATGTTATTATTATTTTGTTTTTCGGTATATATCAAAATTTAAAGACTACGTAATATGAATTTAACTAATGTAAAGAAATAAAATTTTCTTTTGATGATAATATATTTAATGTAATTAAGTCATACTGTATCTTACATGCCATATGCCATATGCCATATATTTTTGTAGTTGTAGTGAGAATATTTATTTATAAGATTTCAAGGGATGCAAGTTACATTTCTAAAATAATTTTATTAGAAGAGTTACAATTATAATTTATATTTTATAGTGTGAATGAAAAAAATAGTCAATTTGTAATTAATGTAATTTCAGTTACAATTTAGTAGTAAAGTATGGATTTAAAGTATATAAAGATTAATGTACATTATTATATTTTTATTTAATTAAAAATAAATATTATTTTTTAGAAATTAAATGCTAAATGGACAAATAAGGAGAGAGTGAAACCTTATAAAATCATATGAAATGCAATAAAAATCCTTAATATTAATTTAATTTCTAGTCTCTTTTATATTCACCTTAATTTAAGCTATATTGCTAAGTTAGATTCTAATGATTTCCTTTTAGTAGTAAAATTTTGGAAATGAAATATCAATTTTTTTTTACTATTTGAGAGTTACAAAAGTGCAATTAAGTGCATACTTATACATTTTTAACATGTTCTATTATATTAAATTAAATTCATTGAGAACACTACTATGATATTATTATGGGAGTTACAAACAAACTTTTATACTTTTCCAACTCCTAAAATTAAAACCCATTTAATTTAAAAGTGAGTGTTGGTGGGTCCATAATTTGATTCAAAAGTATAATATGTTATACATTAATCATTTAAAAGGAATAGGAACATTTAATTCTCAAATAAACTTGATTTTTTGTTGAATCCAACATATCTGAATTTAAATTTTACTATGGAAATTTTAAAAATAACTATGAATAGATTAGAAAGGCAAGAAATATTTCATTTTAATATAAAATAAAATAAAAATTGAAAACAATGTTAAATATGTATAATACTTTCTAAATTAAAATATAAAATCAAACTTTTACAACACATATGAAATAAAACAACATTTGATATTGGTGGGAGAGGAGGAAAGAATGATTACATATAAGATGATAATCCAAATAGATAATGGAGATGAATTTTTAAAAATAAGAACAATAAAAAATACATATCATGTAGTCTCTAAAATTAAAATTTAGCATTAAAAAATTACAATGATATTTTATTTGTTTTTTTTTGTAACCCATACAACAAAATAAAAAATTGAAAAAAAAAATGAACAATGATTTGAGGTATTATGAAAGAGAATGAGAGAAGTGGAAGAGAATGAGAGAATGTGAAAATAAAAAAGTAAAAGAATGCCAATATGAGAGAGTGAGAGAATGAGAGAATGCTTATTTATATGATAAGAATTGATGTAATGGTTCCAGATTGGCTAATATCCTCTCTTTGTAATGACATTTCCTAAAGCAATATAATTTGATTTGAGTAAAAAAAATGATAAGAATTGATGTGAAAATTATGGTGTTACAATAATAATTTATTGTGTTTGAATAAAATTGAATGGTTGAATATGATTAATGCATAATTTATTTTATTTTCAGTTATAATTTTATTTTAGTGTCTGAGTTAAATGTATTGTGTTAATTAGGTCTTAAATATTGTTTAAGGCAATTAAACAATTTAAAATCAAATTAAAAAAATTAGAAAATATTCAATGAGAATCAACCAATAAGGAGAGACCAAAATCTTACTTTTATATACTATATGATTTTAAGAAATTACTAAATTTTCTGTCTTAGATTAAAAAAACACAAACAACTAAAATTTTCCTAGAAAAGAAAGTTTAAGAGAGAGATGGCGATCGCTAAGGCGATTTTCCCGACGGTTAAACTCTGGTTCTGGTTTCTCAAGCACGTTCTTTTTGAGACGGTTAATGTCAGTTTTGCCGGCGTCGTGGGGCAGTATACACTCTGCGATTGCGTGGCGGTTATCTCCACGAAGTGCCCTCTGCTTTGTGATGTTCATGGAACGGTTATCCATAGAGACTTTTTCTATAAAAGCCGATCGAAAGATGTTCAAATTCTTCACAACCCAATACCAATTTCAACTTCTATCATCTTTCCCTATCGCTTTTACTGTGTTCTTGTCCAAATGGCTGATGATCTGCGAAGAGCGGTCCAAGATATCAACTTGGGGGCTGATGATGCTCCTATTGCAATTCCGGCAGATGTTGTAGCCAATGCGGCGGCGGAGAATCGTTTTATTCTCATGGGTCGTCTTGTCATGCCTCGTCGCCAAAACATCCATTCCATCATTGCTTCAATGCCACGAATTTGGGGTCAGGCTGGTCTGATACACGGGCGTATTGTGGGTGGAAACCAGTTTCAATTCATCTTCCCCACTGAAGGAGAAATGGAATTGGTACTCCGTCGAGGGCCCTGGGCCTTTAATGATCGAATGCTGGTGATACAACGATGGTACCCGAATGATAATCCACCCCTCATCGATTTCATCCCCTTCTGGGTGCAGATTCGTGGAATCCCTTTTCAGTTTCTCAACAGAGAAGTTATCAGCCATATCGGTCGTTCTATTGGTAACCTCTTGGATGTCGATTACGACGCTGAAGCTGCTGCTCGTGTGGAGTTTGTACATGTCCAGATACATTGGGATATTCACCTTCCTCTCCGTTTCCAGAGACAGATACAATTCCAAGATGGTGTCAACATCCTCCTACACTTTCGCTTTGAAAGGCTTCGTGGCTTTTGTGAAGTTTGTGGTATGCTAACTCATGATACCGGTGCTTGCATTCTTCAGAATGGTGGTGAGGAGCAGTTTGATGACCCTGATGATGAGGAAGAATTACCACCACTTGCTGACCACCAGAACAGAGGTGTCATCATCCGAGAAATTGTTGAAGAAGAGCAGCCAAGAGCAGAGCATGGGGAAAATCTGATTCCTGCTAACCAGAACCAGGAAGAAGCTATGATTGAAGATATCCCCCATCCTGAAGTCTTGCCAATCCCTGAGGTTCAGAATGACGCTATGGACATTCCCGATACACTTACCCTGGCAGACATGAAGGCTCGTGGCAAGCGTAAGAGAGATGACCAGGCAGATCAGTCGGACAGAGCTGAATGTTCAAAGGTAATGAACTGCGAAGAGGACAACAACTACGGAGGAGTATCTTCTCCCAACGGACGTGAAGGAGGCGCGGTGGGCCCTGAACCACCACTTCCCCCATGAGGACAACGGCTTGGAACTGTAGAGGACTAGGCAATGACCTCGCAGTTCGACGTCTTAAGGAGATAAAGAAAAACTATTCTCCAGACATCATATGCCTAATGGAAACAAAACAAGGAGACGATGCGGTTAGATCAGTATGTGTGGAACTAGGTTATGATAGAGTTGTAACAGTTCCCCCTGTAGGCTTAAGTGGTGGCATTTCTCTCTTTTGGAATAGTAGTATCTCTGTTTCAGTTCTTTTCCAATCCTCAAATCTTGTAGACACTTATGTTAAAATCAATGGATTTGGTTTCTACTTATCTTGTGTTTATGGTAATCCAAATCCATCTCTTAGACACTTGGTTTGGGAAAGATTGGAAAGAATAGCAGTAAATAGAACCGGTCCTTGGATGGCTATAGGGGATTTCAATGAGATTAATGGTAACCATGAAAAGAGAGGAGGCCCTTAACGGCCTGAAAGTTCCTTTGCTGAGTTTCGGAACATGATCCAAGTCTGTGATTTTCATGATCTGAAATATCATGGAGACCCCTTTTCATGGACAGGAAAACGCCACACTCATGATGTTGCTTGTTGCCTAGATAGAACAATGGCTAACAATGAATGGCTAGCTCAATTTCCAGCCTCCCATGTAGAGTTTTTGGAGCTCATAGAAACTGATCATAGGCCAGTCATAACCACCATTTCCAATGATTTCAATCCGCGGGTAGGTCAGTTTTATTATAATAGTCGACTTTCAAACAGAGACGGGTTCAGTGAAGCAGTAAATCGAGGATGGAACCGCACAACACCGGGGAACATTACAAACATGAGTACTCGTCTGCGTGAATGCAGGAAAGCAATCTCTTACTGGAAACGAAACAACAGGTCTAACACCCGTGAGGAAATCAATGTTTTGAAGAATTTGATTGATAAGGCTCATACCAATGGTTCTTCCACGCATCATATCCGAAACCTACGACACAACTTGAGTTGTGCTTATGATGACGAAGAGGAGTTTTGGCGAATAAAAAGTCGTAAAGAGTGGATGACATCTGGTGACCGAAACACTAAATACTTCTTTGCCACGGCTAAGAGTCATACTGCTAGGAATAAGTTATTCTCCATTCTTGATGATGAAGGTCAGGAGCATCGAGGCGATTCACATATTGGTTCTGTTGTACAGACGTATTTCACCAATCTTTTCAAAAGTGAATTGTCTCCTCAAAACAACCACTTTCATGTTTTCCATGATTTCCAAACAAGAGTAACTTCGGAGATAAACCAAGACTTGACAAAACCGGTATCAGAAGATGAGATTAAGAGTGCAGTTTTCTCTATAGGTGCAACTAAAGCCCCTGGTCCCGATGGGTTCACTGGTGCTTTCTTTCAACAATATTGGGACACGACCAAAGATGCAATCACTCTTGAAGTCCAAAGTTTTTTTAATGAGGGGTCTTTTGATAAAGATTTAAATCACACCAACATCTGCTTGATCCCAAAGGTAGAAGGAGCCAGACATATGAGTGAATTCAGACCGATTGCCCTCTGTAATGTTAGTTACAAGATTATATCAAAAATCCTGGTCTCAAGACTGAAGAAACATCTTAACAAGATAATATCTGAAGAACAAGTGGCCTTCATACCTGGTAGAGTCATCACAGACAATATTCTTATCGCATATGAGTTGATTCATGCTCTCAAGGTTAAACGTCGTTGTGCAAACTCCTTTATGGCGATCAAAACAGATATTACTAAAGCCTACGATAGATTGGAGTGGGATTTCCTGCAAGAAACAATGTTCAGGTTTGGTTTTGATGCTAAGTGGGTTCAGTGGATCATGACTTGCGTACGAACTCCAACCTTCTCTGTTAATATCAATGGTAACCCTCAAGGTTTCATTGAACCGGAAAGAGGTATACGACAAGGAGATCCCCTATCTCCATATTTGTTCATACTCTGCGCTGAAGTCTTAAGCCACTTAATGAAGAGAGCAGAGAGACTGGGAGAGATTCAAGGAATAAAAATCAGCAACGCAAGCCCTCCAATCACTCACCTCCTTTTCGCGGACGATTCTTTGTTCTTCTGCCAAGCTAATATGAGCTCATGTATGGCTATCAAGGAAATACGCACTCAATACAAGCGTGCATCAGGTCAACAAGTGAATGTCAGAAAATCAGCTCTAACTTTTGGAAAATGGGTAAGTGAGCCAACCAGAACTCAGCTCAGAAGGTTTTTACAAATTCACAATGAAGGTGGCTGTGGAAAATACTTGGGGCTCCCAGAACAGTTTGGACGAAAGAAAGTCGAACTCTTCCAATACATCATTGAAAATGTTAAAGGCAAAACAAAGGGTTGGAACAACAAGTTTCTCTCCCAAGGTGGTAAGGAGATTCTGCTTAAAGCCATAGCAATGGCAATGCCTGTTTTTACTATGAACTGTTTCAAACTACCAAAAGGAATTTGTGAAGAGATAGAGAAGATTATTGCACATTACTGGTGGAACACCCAACAGGATGGATCAGCAACTCACTGGGTGGCATGGGATCGTATGAAATATATGAAAAAAGAAGGAGGGCTTGGATTCAGAGATATTGAAATGTTTAATGACGCCTTATTAGCAAAGCAGGCATGGAGAATCTTTCATAATCCAGACAGTTTACTAGCACGTATTCTGCGAGGAAGGTATTTCGCAAACTCTGACATTATAGAGGCTAATAGTGGCACACAACCATCATTTGGTTGGCGTTCAATCCTTGTTGGTAGAGATTTACTGAGGAAAGGGCTATGATACACTGTTGGGGATGGAGTTAATTTACGTACTTGGACAGACCCCTGGTTAATCACTCATCCTCCAAGACCACCCAGAAAAGCCCCAAACCACCAATCAGATGATATTCCTACTGTTGACAATCTCCTACTCCTGGACAAAAGCGGCTGGAATGAAAGGCTTGTCCGAGAAAGGATCCACACAGATGATATAGCCTTGGTCCTCTCCATTAAAACTAGCAGATGGCAGCACAATAACTACTTGGGGTGGCATTACAATGACAATGGTTTATACACGGTGAAATCGGGATATTGGCTTGCAACACACCACCCGGATCATATTCTCCATGCACGACCGCCAGATGGTGATCCCCAAATCAAGAATGAGATATGGAAAACACGAACCCCTCCAAAATTCAAACTCTTTTTATGGCGCTTGCTCTCAAACGCCTTAGCGACAGGAGCTGAACTTGATCGAAGACACATCTCCTCGAATGTGTACTGTAAAAGATGCATAACAGGGATTGAGACGACATACCATCTTTTCTTCACTTGCTTTCACGCACAGCAAATTTGGCGTGGTTCAAACGTCCCAATTGGCTGCCTCCTTGATCCTGCAATTACAGTTGAAAACAAGCTCAAAGCAATATTTGCATATCATAAACATCAAGGAATCTATGATCGCCTTTCCCATCTTCCATTTTGGATCTTATGGAAGCTATGGACCAGCCGCAACAAACTCACCTTTCAGTATAGACAAAGTAGTTGGTATCGAGATCTCCAAGAAGCTAAGAAAGAAACAAATGAATGGATAAATTTGGATATTAGGCATGCAAGACTTCATCCTAATGGTCTAAATTCAAGGTTACCTTGACCTCCAAGGCGTTCCTGGCGTCCTCCCCCTGATGGTTGGGTTAAGTGTAATTATGATGGAAGCTTTACCAATAATAATAGCCCTGCAACTGCAGGATGGCTAATTCGAGATGATCACAAACGGTTCAGGGAAGCAGGACAAGCAACCGGTATGACTGTCATTACAACACTTGAAGCGGAATGTCAAAGTCTCTGTTCTGCAATGAAACAAACCTGGCTAAGTGGGTACACGAAAGTGATCTTTGAAGGGGATAATCAAACACTATCAACATTCTCAACAACAATATGCTACGCTTTGACCTCTACAATTAGATTCAAGAAATCAAAGGATGGAAGTCTCGGTTTGAATCAGTTATTTTCATGTGGACACCAAGAGTAGCAAATGTTCCTGCTGACACGCTTGCGAAAGCTCAACGTTTTACTTCATTAGCAAACTATCTTCATTTATCAATTCCTGTTTGTATTCGTTCTCATGTTTGTAATGTTCTAACATCCACCAATCAATAAATGCAGTTTTAGTGTTAAAAAAAAAAAAATTAAAAAAACACATTTTAAAATTAATATTAGGGTTTGACCATTAAATGGACCAACAATGATGGGCCTAAGTTAAGCCCAATAAAAATATGGTGTAACCTCCACCGCTCATCCAGCATTTACAAGCCGAGGGTTCTATTTCATTCTCGCTCGACTCGTTTTCTCTTTTTCTGACCTCCGTCTCAAAACTTCCTTTTTTCTTCGCTCTCTCCGATCGAGTTGCAAAGCGTTCGAAGATATCTCCAGATTCTACTCAGGTTTGCTTCTACTTCGACTACGCTTTCTCCGCGATTATGATGATGTCTTCTTCTTCGTACTTTCACTTTGGGTTGGGTTTCTCCGTCTTCTCGATCCTCTTTTTCGCATCAACACCCAGAATTTTAGGGTTTCCACCGATGAGGATGACGGAAAGCTAGGGTTCGGATGATGGATCCGAGTTTTTCTTCTTATGTACATTCGTCGGAAGCTAGATCTCTCTTTTTTGGGGATTTATCGTTGTTATTCTTGTAATTAGGGTTTTGATACTCATCGAATTGTTCGTGATGATTTTCCTACTTCTATTGGAAACTCGGATGATCGATCGTTCTTCGACTATGGCTTTGTTTGGAATTGAGGAGATGTTTCGTTTTTAGTGGTATTTAGGGTTAGAGTTCTTTATGGTGTGATTGAGATTAGAGATTTATTTGGTTGTTTCTGTGGACGTGGTGCTCTACGATTGAATTTGGGGTCACAGTCAGAGGATTGGTGCTTTTGATTCTCTTCTTACTTCTAACGATTGGGGAATTCAGAGACTCCTTAGTTCCAGGCGCCTCTTGACTTAAATATGCTTTCTATTATCTTAATTCTATGTTGGTTATGCTGTTAACGTTTTTGTTTATACAAAATCCTGCAGGCTTTTAATGTTCAAACCAGTAAAGATTTACATCTTGACGGGGTGGTTGGTCAGGTGACTGCAATGACTGTTGCAAATGGAATTCTTTTTGCTGGAACAAGTGTAAGCATTATCTCTCTATCTCTCTACACATGTTTTATTTCTCTGCTTCTTTGGTGATTCTAAATTAAGTTCGTTTTTGTTATTTTGGAATTACAGTCTGGCAGTATATCAGTCTGGAAAGCTACCAACTCTGAGTCTGATCCTTTCAATACCTCACATCTCTCGAGGGACATCACAGTGGTGAAGTCAAGTCACTTGTTTTGTTGTTGGAGGTCAACTGCTATACTCTGGCTCTGTCGATAAAACAATAAAGGTAAGAATCTGGCTGCCACTAATTGATTTCAGCTTTAATATTATTTCGAAGGAACATTCCAATCAATTCTGTTTCCTGTGATTCGCCAGGTGTGGGATCTCAACACCCTGCAATGTATAACGACCCTGAAACAACATACCGACACTGTCACGTCACTCTTATATTGGGACAAGTGTCTGATATCCTCTTCCTTGGATGGGACCATTAAAGTTTGGGCTTGTTCTGAAAATGATGTTTTGGAAGTTACTCATACACGCAGACAAGAACAGGTAAAGATTTATTTGTTTACCCTTATGCCATTCTTCATAAAAACAACACTTGGTTTTAACAAAAAGCATANCTGAGATATAAGACAAGGACAAAGAGTCAAAAAGGGAAATGATTAAGAAGTCTTAAGACAAAGACTAGATCGAGATGTTTAAGAGTTGTACCATCGGCTTTGAATCAGACCAACGGCTTAATGAGATATATGANGTTGTACTTTAATCTTTAATCAACTTATCACTACTTTTTTCTGTATCTTTTGGGTTATACACAGTTTTGGAGAAAGAGGAATGATTTTCTCTACGCACACAATCCGTTTAAAATACTGATTTTTTCTGTATTNTCGGCTTAATGAGATATAAGACAATGATAAGAAGTCAAAGGGGAATGATTAAAAAAGTCTTAAGACAAAGACTAGAAAGAAAACTAAAGAGTTCACAATTTTGTGTACCATCGGCTTAATGAGACATAAGACCATCGGCTTAATGAGATATATGACAAAGGGGAATGACTAAAAAGTCTTAAGACAAAGACTAGACAGAGAAAACTAAAGAGTTGTACCATCGGCTTTGAATCAGACCAACGGCTTAATGAGATATATGACAAAGGATAAAGAGTCAAAGGGGAATAACTAAAGAGTTCACAATTTTGTGTACCATCGGCTTAATGAGACATAAGACCATCGGCTTAATGAGATATATGACAAAGGGGAATGACTAAAAAGTCTTAAGACANAAAGAGGAATGATTTTCTCTACGCACACAATCCGTTTAAAATACTGATTTTTTCTGTATTTTATTTCAATCCGTTTTGTTTCTTCTTCCTCGTAAGTTTCTTACCCTGAACCTCTTCGTGATTTTGTTTAAGGTTTCGAAATCCTACTAATCCTTTGTTGTATTTAACTTTTGTTTTAGGGGTTTCGAATCTAATCCATGGAAGCTTTTCTCCGCTTCGTCGAGGTATTACTCTGTCTCTCTCGTTTTGTTTTTGTGTTTTTTGTTTTGTTTTTCAGTTTTTTTTTGAGAATTGAAATCGAACCAGTACAACTGATTGAGTTCATGATCTGATCAGATTTATTTTCCTGTATTTAAGCAATTGGCTTTTTGTATGATTGTGGTTTTGGAATCAAGATTTTAAATTTGGTTTTTGTTTTCTTGATCCAACTACAAAGAAAGAACCTCTCTCTAACAACGAATTCAAAAGCCTTTATTTGGTTCTGGCTTCTTGTTTTGCGGATTCTTATGTAGGGGATTTTATTTTTTGATGTTTTTGTTTTGGTTTTGTGTTTTCAAAACCCAAAAAAGATCATGGGCAGACACTAATCTAATAGTGTTCTGTCAGATTCTATTTTGGGGACATTGTCCCGAGCAAAATTGTGAACTGTTGGGAATGGTAGTGCATGCATGTTGGGAACTGGAAAAGAGGTTGCGATTTGTTGGATGGGAATGACCCCTACGGCTTAACAAGTCTTAAGACAAAAGACATAAAAGAACCATCGGCTTTGAAAAATTATACCAACGGCTTACTGAGATATAAGACAAGGACAAAGAGTCAAAAAGGGAAATGATTAAGAAGTCTTAAGACAAAGACTAGATCGAGATGTTTAAGAGTTGTACCATCGGCTTTGAATCAGACCAACGGCTTAATGAGATATATGACAAAGGATAAGAGTCAAAGGGGAATGACTAAAAAGTCTTAAGACAAAGACTAGACAGAGAAAACTAAAGAGTTGTACCATCGGCTTTGAATCAGACCATCGGCTTAATGAGATATAAGACAATGATAAGAAGTCAAAGGGGAATGATTAAAAAAGTCTTAAGACAAAGACTAGAAAGAAAACTAAAGAGTTCACAATTTTGTGTACCATCGGCTTAATGAGACATAAGACCATCGGCTTAATGAGATATATGACAAAGGGGAATGACTAAAAAGTCTTAAGACAAAGACTAGACAGAGAAAACTAAAGAGTTGTACCATCGGCTTTGAATCAGACCAACGGCTTAATGAGATATATGACAAAGGATAAAGAGTCAAAGGGGAATAACTAAAGAGTTCACAAAATTGTGTACCATCGGCTTAATGAGACATAAGACCATCGGCTTAATGAGATATATGACAAAGGGGAATGACTAAAAAGTCTTAAGACAAAGACTAGACAGAGAAAACTAAAGAGTTGTACCATCGGCTTTGAATCAGACCAACGGCTTAATGAGATATATGAAAATGATAAAAAGTCAAAGGGGAATGATTAAAAAAGTCTTAAGACAAAGACTAGAAAGAAAACTAAAGAGTTCACAATTTTGTGTACCATCGGCTTAATGAGACATAAGACCATCGGCTTAATGAGATATAAGACAAAGGATAAAGAGTCAGGGGAATGATTATAAAAGTCTTAAGACAAAGACTAGAAAGAAAACTAAAGAGTTCACAATTTTGTGTACCATCGGCTTAATGAGACATAAGACCATCGGCTTAATGAGATGTATGACAAAGACGGCTTAATGAGATATATGACAAAGGATAAAGAGTCAAAGGGGAATGATTAAAAGGTCTTAAGACAGACTAGACAGAGAAAGCTAAAGAGTTGTACCATCGGCTTTGAATCAGACCAACGGCTTAATGAGATATATGACAAAGGTTAAAGAGTCAATTAAAAAGTCTTAAGACGAAGACTAGATAGAAAACTAAAGAGGTCGTAAGACAAGATTGTGACTTGTTGGATGGTAAAACCGACCAGCAGAGAAAAAGATGGCTTAAGTGAAGAAGAGGTAAGTATATGGCATTCACTTAATATGAAAGACTAACAATTCTGATTTGCGCAGGTATGTGCTTCTGGAGATGTTCAGATTTTAAGATGGGTAGATTCAATTGTAGCAGACTTCTTTGACAGGTATATGCTTTCTAACCTTTTTGTTTTATGTGCTTTGCAAACTTGTTTGTATATGAAAATCACAAGTGAGAGATTGAAGTATAAACTAATTGATTTCCTCAGGTTTATATTCTCATTGATGCCAAGGATAATTTCTGAGCGTAGCAAGGTTTATGATCAGGTATATGCTTATCTCGACTTCTCCATGATAAATTGATTTTATAGAACTTAAAATTACAGATCTAAGCACCATATATAATTAAAATGTTTTATTATGTTAGCTGTCTTAGTATCATTACTATCCTTGATCTATTCGTCAAATTCTAGAAACTTCTTGCTAAAATATCATTGATAAAAAATGTTGATTTTGCTTTGGGTGTTCGAATATTACATTGTGTGTTTTAAATTGTTATTGTTAATCCTCTCTGGAAGATATTTATTTTGACAATATATGTGACTTATGTAGATTATGATTGTAGTTTCCTTGTATCTTGAAAGTATTTGTTTTGAGTTTATGTAAGTTATGTCAATTATGATTGTAGTTTTCTTGGTATCTTGAATTGTTTTGAGTTTTATGTTTAAAACCTTAAACATGTGAATGTCATCCTAGAATTCTGCATTACATTTTGTGTTTAAAGTACTATCTCTGATTTTGTGTGACTTATGTAGATTATGATTGTAGTTTCCTTGTATCTTGAAAGTACTTGTTTTGAGTTTATGTGAGTTATGTCAATTATGATTGTAGTTTTCTTGGTATCTTGAATTGTTTTGAGTTTATGTTGAAAACTTTAAACATGTGAATGTCATCCTGCATTACATTTTGTGTTTAAAGTACTATCTCTGTTTTGGTCTTTGTGTGTATGATAGTTTCTTTTAGTTTATGAAACGTAGATGCATCTTGGAGTCTTCTGTAGATACGTATATTGAATCTATGTGATTTTCCTGCACATTATTTATGGTAATAATATTCTTGAATTTGTGTATTTGTTTTGCGTTATGCTCGAAACCCTTGGTGATTGATTATTCTAAAGCTTGCGAAAATTTTGCATTATCAACTAATGCTTATTGTGCTAGATATTATAAATTATACCCCCTGGCGTGATTCTCTTGTTTTATGTATGAAATAGATACATGTATGAGTTTCCTGTACGTCTTTGTTTTACGTAGTTGAAATTCTTGCAGATTATGTTAGTATTTTTCTTGAATCATGAATAGATTTGTTTTGTGTTATGCTCTCAATCTTTGGTGGTCGATTCAAACATGTAAAGTGACATTCCCAAATTTTGCATCATACATTGATCACTATGATTTAGTGTGTTATCACTTGTACTCTTTGGCTTGTTCTTTTTTAATATAATGATCTGAAGTATATTCTATTATTGTCCTACTGCCTATCCTTTGGTCTCTTAGAGTTGGTGAAACTTGCTTCTCGTTTGAATCATTCATTGGTGTGTGTATGTTCAGTTAGAATATGCAAATGATATTTTTTGATCTTTTGATTCTTTACCATATGCCTTTTGTTTTAACCACACTTTTATATGATTGATGTCGAAGTTCAGCTGCAAACCTTTCAATATATGATATGTTCCATTATTTTATTTAATCTTTCACCTTTATTGTTGTCTGTTTGGTTAAAATGGCAATTTGAATTTGAATTTTAGTTATGCTTTTTTTCTGCATTTTGTAGCTTTGTGGTATACTGTATGAATGGTCATGACTCATGATCATGAACACAATTCTTGCATTTTGGTTGGTAGACTTATCTTCTTGCGTAATTACCATTCTCTGCATCGTTTACTATCTATAGTGGTGTCGGATTTGTAGAAAGAGTGATTTCATTATTTGTCTGATAGTTTTTTTTCTTTTTTCTTATCATTATTCTATGGATGATAACATTTTTTATGTTATTTTGATCAGATTTTAAATCTGAAGTTTTATTTCAGCTTCTTCTTATCCTTTTGCTTTCTATAGTATTGTATCATTTTGTTGTTTGTTTTAATTGTTAGCCGCATACTGTGGTCTATGGGTTTGGCTTCCCACGGTAGTACCTCCAAATATGCTAGTTAGATTAGATGAACGGAATCTAAAGAGTGAATATATAGTCCGATGCTGCGGGAGCAGTGTCACTCCATGTTAGGAATGTCTTTCGCTTCATATGTTTGAGGTTTAGATATTTATACCCTATATAATGGGTTTCTCAAGTTTATGTGTGGAATGTGTTGTACCCTTATAGTTGGGTTAACTCTCGATCTGATCTAGTACAACTAGTTGGTCGAACAAAGCACAAAAACATAAACATAAACAAAAAAGATCTCAGGATAACTCTCATGACTAAAATAATTCACAAAACTTTTGCTGTAAACTTATTTTATTAATTTGAACCAAACTTAACACAATTCTTGATTAAGTCCATATATCCTCCAACATTAAAAATTCTCTGTTTTATCCTCTCCAAAAGCACAAATACTTAAGAACATAAGCAATAAAGTTCCATAAAACTCATACTTGATGACATCCATTAGACTTTATCATCATCACATTAAACTTAGTGCAGAAAGTTTTATAAAACATATATTTAACAAGCACAACATCCATTTGACTCTTCACTGTTAGATGATAACTTTGAAACAGAAACGTCATTAGATGATTAAAAAGCTACTAAGAAGCTGAGAGAGGGATTGGTTTCACAACACTCTGAATCCGCTCAAAAGCTATTCTTACTCTTTCCTCAAGACCTGAATGATCAATTTCTACATTGACATTACCATTGACCTGATCACCAGTTTTCCGTTCTCTCCTAGTTTCACCAGAACACCGCTCAATGTATTTTCTGCCAATCTCCCAATGGTTTTTGCCAACGAAGCCATATCAGAATGAAAAACAAACAAACTTTCTTCTGAAGATAAGGCAATGATGCTAGGTGTATATTGGTTTCACCCTACTTTAACAGGCCCTCACAAATCCTATCTACGAAACACTCAACACAGCTCCCAGAAGCGACTGGTATGTAGCAGATACTCCAGACCGTATCCAGCAAGCCCAAGTAGAGCCCTCACAAATACCAACAAACTGGGCCCCGACAACACCACACGGGTTGAACGGCAAAGGAACAAGCGCCTTGGACGTAGGATCAATGATGAGGAGTATCCTCGAAAAAGTAGAGGCGCAAGATAGAAAGACAGAGGGAGGAAAAATATAGCGTTTCACCATCCTCTCTCACATATGTGCAAGCCTTTAGGAAAAAGCCAGGCAGTAGGAAACCAACAACGAGCCAGAGGGAGGTCAGGATGGTGAGATAGCCGAGCTCAAAAGCCAAATCCGAGATGTAACGAGCAAGTTCCAGCGGACTACCAGCGTTGCACCTGACGCAGACCATATGATGGAACGATCCCAAATGACGTCGTTTACGGCTCGAATTCGTTGGATCGTCGTCCTAACGCAATCTTAAACGACGTTAGGTGATGAGTTGGATCCAAGTCTCCTTTGTAAGGGATCACCTTGATTTTGAATTTGCCCCAAAAGAGCTTGACGCTGGAAGATGCCAACTATTCGTAGAAAATTTAAGTGGTGGGGACTTGGGTTGGTTCTCCTCCCTACCAAATCGATTGACAGTTTCCACAAGCTTTCGTTGACTTTCCTAAAATAATATTTAATCTTGGCTATCCCAACCGCAACTAATACCGACCTCTCCAACATCGTCCAAGGGAACATGAGTCGTTACGAAAGTTTATGGAAAGCTCGTCACACAAGTAAACGCCCATCATAGCGTGTCAATCGCTGTTCTAAAAAACGCCTTGTGGTATGAGTCAAAGTTCCGAGAAGACTTTTCGCTGAACAGGTTTCTTACATTCTAGGGCGCCCTTCACTGAGCGTTAGTTTACATTGAGATGGAGGAAGAAAAAATCGTCCTGGCAATGAAATACTCCCCGGCAAAAATATCAACCAGCAAGGCAATAGAGGTATACAACGAACCCTGACAGCATCTACACAAAGATAACATAGCAGACAACAAAAAAGAGTAAGGGAGTTTGTCAACGATGCCCCGCTACTCCTAGTCGCTAGTTTGTGAACTCCGATACCGACGACCCCACCTAAAGGAGTAAGGGAGGAGCCCGACCACAACCTTCATTGCGACTTACATGAATGTACCAGCCACTCAACAATATATTGCAGGCACTAGCAAAATGCGTTGCGCTGCAAATATTTAAATGGCGAAGTCAGAGTGCAGTTGAGGCAATACAAGAACAACACCCAACGAGGCCAAGGCAATGCACGCAGCCATCTAGGACAGCAAGGTCGTCCGAATAACCAACCCGCACCAGGTGGAAATAAATAATCAGGTCGGCGAACAAGAAAATCAGCAAGCTGATGCACCAATACTCATGGCTCGTTGAAGGATTAGCAAAATTTTGGGAGGCATACCATTCGACCCTGAGCCATCTCAATCTATACGCCCTTTTCACGATGTCTAAGGTACAATAATCGTTTGGCTAGCCGGTAGTACACCAATCTGCCAGTCATACACCCCAATCGCATTCAGGGAGGAGGATGCCACCAGGTTACCTAACTCGCCCACCGGGCCCGTGGTCGTCGTTATGAACATTGGTAATTGTTTGGTCCCACACGTCTTGATTAACACCAGAAGTTCAGTGAATGTAATTTTTAAAAGCGTGCTTCCCCGAATGAGAATCGACTTACATCTTGCCGTACCATAAGATGACTTTAAAAAGCTACTAAGAAGCTGAAAGAGGGATTGGTTTCACAGCACTTTGAATCCGCTTAAAAGCTACTCTTACTCTTTCCTTAAGACCTTAATGCTCAATTTCTACCTATCTACTCTCTTTATCGACATTACCATCAAGCCTAATCACCAGTTTCCCGTTCTCTCCTAGGTTCACCAGAATACCGCTCAACATATTTTCCAACAATCTCCTAATGGTTTATGCCAATTTCTAAACTAATATCAGTTTTAATAGACTCACTCACAGTTCTTCCGGATCATGATATTTGGACTATTTCTGGACCGGGCCTTATGTGGGAGTGAGAATCCACCCCCAAGAGTAGTCTCCCCCACTTTCAGTTCGTAGCTTTGCGGAGAGCTTTGTTGTGTTGTCCGATCGTTTCCCCCCAATTTCAGTTTGTAGTTTTGTAGAGAGCTTTGTTTTTATCCGTAGCGTCAAGGCTCGTCTTCCTGAATGTTGACCGCCTGCTCCTTCATGAGTTTCTGTCATTACTCGCACTGTTCTGTCGCCATGCAGACACATCAGCAAGGCTCCTGATGCGCTCCATCGAAGTAGATGTTCCTTAATCAAGGTGTAGTGGGCGGCTTTCGTTTTCAGTCACAGTGCTGCCCACTCATCCGTTGATAGGTCGCCGTCCGCCAAGTAAGCTCTAATCTCCCCTTGCAGAAAGCTCGGATCCGCTTGTTCTACATCCCGCTGGCGATTTTTATCCGACGAGGAGCACCTCGTACTCGGCGACATTGTTTGTTGCTTGGAATCTGAGCCTGAACGATTGTTTTAAAATTTATTCGGTTGTTGACGTCAGGCGGATTCCCATGCCGGAGCCGAGGTGAGAGGACGCACCATCGACGTGTAAGGTCCACTATCCGTCGGAAGGGTCGGCGGGAGTTTGCTTGGTGCCCTCCAAGACGTGGGATTTGGCGGCTGGGCAGGTTTGAAACTCGATGTAGTACTCCCTGAGCTCGATTGCCCATTTTAATCGCCCAGACTGTGCAATATCGATCTCAAGGACTGGTTGGTTAGGACGGCGATGGTATGGGACTTAAATTACGGGCGGAGTTTCCTTGCTGAAGTGACGACTGTTAGGGCAATCTTTTCGACTGTTGGGTAGCGAGTATCGGAGTTGTCAAGCGATTTACTGATATAAAAGATTGGTCGCTGTTCTTGTAACGCCCGCGATCCTGAATAGGATCGTAGGCCGGGACTTGGTTAAGATGGAAGGGAGATCTCGGACAAGTCGGCAAGGAGCTACTCGATAGCTCGGACAATGGGGAACACATGCTAAGTAAGGGAATAAAGATTGGCCAGCTACAGACAGCTCTCGTCCAGCTACGGACAGCTCGACCAGCTATTGGCCAGCTAGTGTCAGCTCGACCAGCTAGCGTCAGCTCGACCAGCTGCCAGTCAACTACCACTAACTCGACCAGCTGCTTTTCAGCTACCATTAGCTCGACCAACTGCCTAGGAACTTGACCAAGCTCAGTTAGTTGGACGGTGGTGGACAGTGTGCAGGTCAGCTGGGGAGCTTGTGAGCGGTTATGGGATGCGGTGACCGAACATGCATGACCGAACGTGTACGATCTAACGGGAGCGATCGAATGGTCTTGTCGGATAGGTGAATTTTGGGGCCTAGATTTCGGCCAAGACCCTACATATAGAGGGTGTGGCCTTCATTCCAAACCATCAGCAGAAATAAAAAAAAACTTTGTAAATTCTCGAGTGTGATCGAGAGAGAGATCGAGAGAAAGGTTTTCAAGGCCGATAGTCGGCAAGTAAGGTTTGAGAGACCGAGGTACAATGAAGCAATTGTGCTTACTTAGGCTTATCTTGCTTCGAGCTGTCTAGTAACTTTGAAAGATCATGCTTGGCGAGTTTCTGTGATCGTGTCCTTGGAAATTCGATGAGTTTGCCAATACGATCTTTTGTGGCCAATATGAACTGCCCATCATAACAATCGCAATACGCTAAGTGATTAATATGCATCTGTTATCGTCTGCGGGAACATAGAGAGTTTGCCGAGACGTGTCAGCTTTATCGTCTGCGGGAACTTAAAGAGTTTGCTGAGACGTGTGTTGTATCATCTGCGGGGATTGGGAGAGTTCGCCGAGATATGTTTGTTGTATAGTCTGTGAGACCTCAAAGAGTTTACCGAGATGGGTCTAAGGTATCAATGATTTCTGTAAGCGCAACCTTGGGAACTAGTGGGTTTGCCAAAAAGTGTTCTGAAAGAATTGGCAATCACCCGAACATGTCTGAAGATAAATGGTGATCTGAAAGTGTTTGAAAGGATCATAAGTGATCGAGAGATGTTGTGGGAACCGAGAGTGGTTGGACTTGATGTTTGTCTATGGGATCGCTATTCTAGATGTCAGTTGTCGTACATAATGTCTGTCTGATATGGGTGCGTCGGCCAAGGAATGGTCGCAAGAAGTTCTGAACATGTCTAAATATCAGGATCAAATCTGTAGAAGATTGTGATCAGGAATGGTGGACTAAGTCTGGAAAAGAGTTAAGGGTTGGAATGTGATTCCATCAAACGCCGAATTCGAGGACGAATTCATTCTAAGTGAGGAAGAATTGTAACACCCCTATCCCAGTATCGTGATTGGGCTGATTACCGAGGATTAATGATGGGATAGGCTGTGGTTCAAGACCTGGTCGAGCGTGTTGGGGAGTCCGCGTTAACTGTTTTGGCGGGAACGGTTATTGGCGTGAGGAAACACGCAGATTTAAATGGATTCTGTGGCGTCCCTCTTGGACACGACAGTTCTGTTCGCGAGTTTAGACGCGAGAGAAAGAAAGACAAAGGGAATCGTCGAGATAACTCCTAGATTTAGAGAGGGTGGTCAAGTTTTGGGGAGTCTGTTCGATGATCAATTTTTGTATGTCCGGCGATGGTATGTTCACCGAATACCAATATTCGTGATTGATGTGTGGGACCGACAGGCGGGATGAAGAGATCGATATGGGAGATCGAGCCCGAGTCAGTGGTGGTGTACGCTTGCTGAGCGAGTAGGAGTATGTGATCGGGAGTACAGTTGGGGGAGGAACGAGCATCTGGTGGTTATCGAGTGTATCCGGCAGTTATCGGAGGACCGAGCGATAACCGACAATTTTGTATGCGGGGGTGAGTAATCGACACGGATCAATGATAGTGATGGTATGTGGTACGCATCACCGAGAGTGGTGGTACGCGGTACCGGATTCTGATTGTGATAGTACACGGTACGCATCACCGAGAGTGGTGGTACGCGGTACCGGATTCTGATAGTGGTAGTACGTGGTATTCATCACCGAGAGAGGTGGTATGCGGTACCGGATTCTGATAGTGGTGGTACGCGATTAGTGGTATTTGTTCTGTTTGATGTTCTGGAAGTCTGGTTAGTGTGATGTGGATTCCAGACATCTCTCTCTCGGGCTAGTCATGTGGGGATGGTTGGCTGAGTGACTAGATTCCGAGGGGAGATGTTGGATGAAACATCTATAGTCGATGGTTCGGATGTTCTGGATCGGAAGAAAGTGCAGAGACGTGCGAGAAGCCATGTGTATCAGAGTGCGCACCGGGAGCGTCCGAGGAACGAGTCTGCTTCCATGAAAGACTAAGGTATTTTTACTAAGTCTAGCTTGGTCATGGTATTGTTTCTGCTGCGTAGATTGGTTCAGATAGGTTTCTAGCTCGAATCTGTTTGTTTTACGAATTTTATGTGAGAAGTTAAATCGTCGCCGGAAGTTTTATCGGAATTTTAGTCCCCGGCGAAGCTACGTTTTTTGTGTGTTCTGTGCGTCCTGCGGCCGAGGGTTTTAGAAACTGGGTCAGGGCATTTCACTGACCTCCGGGGAAAAGACAAAGCAAGAAGAAAGCCCAACCTAGTCCAATGAACATCGCGGGAGGAAGATCAAAGAAGAGAGAGCTCCTCCAGTTACAAGTGAACCCGCGCAGGAAGCTGAATATGGACCCGTTGATACCTACTCATCCCTCTAGGAGTTCACACAATTCTCTCCAAGGGGACCAAGGGCATGGGTTGATGGGTGGTACTTCAGTAATCGCAGGGGTTGATACTTCTCAACCTTCCGTTTATGGTTTGATGAATTCCCTCACATAAAGATAGCGAGTTGGAACTTTCAAGGGCTGGGGAATCCCAAGACAGTTCGGCGAATAAAGGCGATTCATCGATGATGGTCTCCTGATTTCTTATTCCTCATGGTACCGTTCTGTCCAACTGAGGATCTCTAAGGTGCGGTAGGATCTAGTTCGCTGGAACAAGGAGAATTTTTGAAATAGCAAAGAAGCGATTGAGCTTCTGCAATTGGAGCTGGAGAAAGCAATTGTAAGTCATGTAAATGATCCCCCATTGCTAGAAAAATTTAATGTCCCCCTAGATACAGTTTATAAGGAGGAAGAAAGCTTCTGGAAGCAGCGTAGTAGGCAATTGTGGCTTTTTCTCGTTGATAAGAACTCGTGATACTTTCATGCGGTAACCAGAAGATGGAAGGCAATTAACAAGTTCACGGTCATAGAGAATGAGGCTGGAGAAGTCTTTTTGATGAAGTGAAGATTGTGGAGATAATATCTTTGTATTTTCATAATATGTTTGGATCAACCGAAGCCACAGTTGAGGGTGTGGAGGACATTGTACGTCAAGCGTTGTCTCCTTGTATCCCTGAGGATGTAAATCAGAGTTTGATTAGAGATTCGTCGGTCGAGGAGATAAGTGCAAAAATATTCAGTATCCATCCTGATAAAGCTCCAAGACCGGATGGTTTTTCTGCCTGCTTTTTCCAAACTAATTGGACAGCGATTAGTCCTGCCATTGTTAGTGAAATCCAAGAGTTCTTCATATCAGGGGTGGTGCTTCCGAAGCTTAATGAGACTCATATTCATCTTATCCCTAAGGGACAGGGGCCAAGAGTGGTGGCTGATTGCAGACCAATTGCACTTTGCAATGTGTATTACAAAGTGATTTCTAAGCTTTTAGCCAAGAGATTACAGCCACTATTGGAGTCTATTATCTCAGAAAATCAATCCGCATTTATTCAGGGAAGAGCAATTTCGGACAATGTCCTGATAACTTATGAGATTTTACACTTCCTCAAGCATTCTGATGCTAGGAAATACTGTTCAATGGCTAAAAAGACTGATATGAGCAAAGTCTACGACATAGTGGAATGGAGCTTCATTCAAGCCGTATTCCAAAGATTAGGCTTCCATCCCAAATGGATAAACTGGATCATGCAATGTACTTTTACAGTTTCTTATGCCTTCCTGGTTAATGATTCTCCACAGGGGCGGGTAGTTCCAGTATGAGGAATAAGACAAGGGGATCCCATCTCCCCATATATCTTTTTCCTATGCAGCGAGGTCCTATCGGGACTTTGCCACAAGGCTCAAGCGTCGGGTAAGATGAAAGGAATCTCTGTTGCGAGAGGATAAATATCTCGGGTTACCTAAAGACGCTGCTTGGTAAGTATGAGAAAGCGTCTAGTCAGCGAATAAATCCGTCAAAGTCGTCTATATTCTTCTCATGAAGAACTTTAGAGATGCAAAGACAGACGGCGATGAGAGCACTAGGGATTACCAAGGAGGGAGGAGTGGGTAAATATCTCGGGTTAACATTTTGGAAGAAAGAAGAAAGATCTAGTCTCCTCTAAATAGATGATAGAATCAGACAACGAGCCTTGTTGTGGTCTTCCATGTTCCTCTCTCAAGCTGGTAAGCTTACTATGATGAAGAGTGTGTTGAAAGTAATGCCAACATACTTCTATGTCATGCTTCCAGTTGCCGGTGTCCCTGTGTAATAGGATCCAATCTACCCTGACAAGATTCTGGTGGGGTTCAAAGGCTGAGAAGAGGAGTATGTGCTGGGTGGCTTGGGAGAAGTTGACAGGTAGCAAAAGGGATGGTGGGTTAGGTTTTCGCGACCTCAGTGTTTTAATGCGGCCTTGCTGGGTAAACTGAGCTGGAGAATTTACTCGAATCCTACTTGTTAGTTGGCCCGTACCCTACTGGGAAAATATTGTCAAGACAAATCCTTCCTGGAGGCGGACTGCCCTAGTTCAGCATCTCATGGTTGGCGAAGTGTCCTTGTGGGGAGGGATGTATTAGCAAAGAATCTGGGATGGGTTGTGGGTAATGGGAAATCTATTAAGATCTGGGAGGACCCGTGGCTTTCGCTATCAACCCCACTGCAAACTTTTGGTCCGGCTACCTTAGCCAGTAAAGATTCATTGGTCTCGGATTTATTCATGTCAGGAACCCGGGAATGGGATGTGGAAAAGGTTGGGATACTTCTCCCCGCTTTAAAGATGTAATCCTCAGCATCAAACCAAGCAGATTGGGAGCTCAAGATAAGCTGGTCTAGTTGGGAAATAACTTTGGATCTTATACTACTAAATCAGGGTATTTTGTGGAAAGAGGAACCTTTACTATTGACTTTGGGCAACATCTAAGGTCAGTAAACCGGAAAGCAGAAGTGTGGGCTATCAATACGGCCCCTAATCAAGGTCTTCATCTGGAAGACCCTCCACGAGGCGTTGCTTGCTAAACAGCAACTTAAAGATAGGCATATTGATATTCCGGTGGCTTGTCACCGCTGTGGAGAGGTAGAATCTATACTGCATTTGCTCTTCCTTTGTCCGTTTGCAAAGGAAGTGTGGAGTTACAGTCCTCTGTCTCAGGTGCTTCCTTACGAGCAAGTGGACAGTGTAAGATTAGGACTACGTATAGCAAACAATTTCCTATTTCTTCCCCGTCGGGGATAAGTGAGGGCCCATTGGCACCATGGGTTTGCTGGAATCTATGGAAGGCAAGGAATCAGGGGGTCTTTAACAATCGCTTGTTCGAGGCTCAGGAAACCATGATTAAAGCTATTAATAATGCGAAAGAATGGTTTGGGGTACAAGAACAAATACTGAAACGGTCTCGACCTTCTGTGCCACCTACTAGGTTTTTCCAACCTCATGAAGGACGAAGCATGATATGTGCTTTGGATGCATCATGGCGGTCAGATCTAAGAGTAGCGAGTCTGGGATGGACAAGCTCCTGCTATCCTCTGGGACCATATCCCACCACTCAGAAATCTGCGAAATTGTGTCTTCAGCTCTTATGGCAGAAATCCTTGCGTGTAGAGCTGCAAGTCAAACTGCAGTCAGACTAGGTTTTGATCACCTTTACATCGAGTCCGATTGTCTACAATTGGTTGGAGCTATAAACTCTCGATCAATTATTTTGGAACTACATGGAGTAATTTCGGATATCTTCTTAGCGCTGGATTCTTTTGCTAGTTTTACCTGTTGCTATATTCCAAGAGCAGCGAATGTTTTAGCTGACTCTATTGCGAAAAACTATCTAAGGGTATATGTTCAAAACTTTGGTTGATTAATATATATTTGGTGTACAAAAAAAAAATTAATTTGGCTGTAAACTTATTTTATTAATTTGAACCAAACTTAACACAATTCTTTGATTAGGTCCATATATATCCTCCAACATTTAAAAATCTCTGTTTTATCCTCTCCAAAAACACAAGTACTTAAGAACAGAAGCAACAAAGTTTCATAAAACTCATACTTGATAACATCCATTAGACTTGATCATCATCACATTAAACTTAAAGTGCAGAAAAGTTTTATAAAACAGATTCTTAACAACCACAACATCCATTAGACTCTTCACCGTTAGATGATAAACTTAGAAACAGAAACGTCATTAGATGATTAAACTCTATGATGAGAAAAGAAACCTCAACGATGACTTTAAAAAGCTACTAAGAAGCAGTTTTCTGAAATTTCCTTTGTAAACTCTTATCCTCCGGTTTGGGCAATCAATCTTGGGATCATCTTTTAATTTAATGTTTGGTTGAAAAAAAAAACTACTAAGAAGCGGAGAGAGGGATTGGCTTCATAGCACTCTTAATCCGCTCAAAAGCTACTCTTACTCTTTCCTTCAGACCTGAATGCTCAATTTCTAGCTCTCCACTCTCTTTATCGACATTACCATCGACCCTGATCACCGGCTCACCGTATTTTCCGCCTATCTCCCAATGGTTTTTGCCAATTTCTCAACTAAAATACATTTCAACAGAGTGACAGACTCACTCACAGTTCTTCCGGGTCATGATCTTTGTGTTTCCATCGGGAAAGTCCGTGAAGAAATTGTAGATGGCCTTTGTGGTATGTGTCATGAAAACTCGTCCGTTGAATGACGTCTAATCAAACATTAATAATCTAAATTAGTTCCTTGCTATATTTTAATGCATTTAACATTACAAATCATACGCAAACAAGTACTTTGAAGTTTTTACATTCTTAGCAGAAAAAAAAACAGTACTTTGAAGATGTTATAGCAACACGTACAAAACTATGTGGTTTGTCGTTCCACCCTCCCATGCTAATTATTAAATAAAATAAAATTTATCGAACTCCTTTGCACCATTTTAATCCAAATTATCTCTGTCCAATCCGGTATACTACTGTCCTGAAGCATATATACGTAAAAATTAGTGAGTTGTGTTGGAAATCGCAGTGAATAGTATGTATATCATATGGATAGCCATTAAGTTTTTAAAATAGTTTGTTTTCCCATGTCGAACCTTAACTGTATCTGTATTTCTATATCTCCTCTAACATATATCTCATCACTTGTTGATATGCTGGATACACGATCACAATTCACAAACTTTTTTGCTCGTAACAAGTTATTAGCACGAAATCCTAGATTCATGAACATCGATATAGTAGGTTATTTCATGAGTCTAGGATTTCATGCTGATAACATATTGTGAGAAAAAAGTTTAGAAATTGTCTTTGTGTATTATTTGTTAATGAATGATAACCAGAGATATATAAGAGATACAATTAGGGTTCACCTTGAGGACCAACTAATCTCGAATCTTCTAAAACATTCCAATGGGACCATCATTAACATCTATGAATGATAAACGTATTGTTCATAACATAAATCAATTTTTTTTTCCACTGATTTTAGAAGACATCAGCACTAAGCCACTAATGGTGAGAATGATGTTGGTGTTCGGCCAGCCCATATTCTCGTTTTAGAAGTGGGTCCAATACTAAATTAAGAGGCCTAGTCTGAAAGTCATTAAACCCACATTTACAAAAAGAGTAAAATTATTTCAGCTTAGTCCAACCTTTGTGCAATCATTTGAACAAATTCGAATTTAGAAATTAAACTCAAAAACTAAATTTAACAACAATATTCTAGTGCAACTGTGAATTAAGTTTATTAAAAAATCTTTTTTTGACATGTGCAAATTCGGCTGGCGAACACTGTCATCGAATCTTTGAGTAAGATAATCAGAGTTATTGATTAGGTTTTCCCTATCTGACTAATCAAATTCTAGATTCTTAATTCAAATATAAGAAACAGTGGAAACATTGAACCTTACAAATATCATATATGTATGTTTTCTTTATGTATCTTGTTTTGTAATGTATTAAGAATCTATCTGAATTGATTTTTCTTCGTTGACTCACTAAAGTTGCAAGTCTTCTAATACTTGTCGTTATATGCAAGATTTGAAATCTCAATCATGTGGTTTTAATAAAATCGTTTACTAATCATGGATTTTATATGGCTTATTATAATACTCCAGTATGACTTAGAAGAGAGAAAGATATATCTATCATTTTCTTTTCTTGAGAACACAAAGAATCAAACTCCGCATAAAACCAAACAATTTGAGACCTGATTTTTTTTTTTATATAATGTAAACACACAAAATACAAAAGCTAAAAACTACATTTTAGAATCAGACAAGACCATCGATTCTTCTATGTCTCATGTTGATCTCTTAAAAAAACTTCTTCACACACATATTAATATATAAAAATATGTTTCTTAATTAGTCATAATAGCAAATTTACGAGTAAAACTTGTAATCCTTTGCTTGAATAACGATTGTTCTTAACCCTCCGATCGGCGATAGAATCATTAAGCAAAGACCGAACATGATACATACCTGAAATAAACAGCAAACAAATAAACACAGTTTCACAAAACGCAACCGCAGATCGAAAACGCTAGAAAAAAACTAGTAAATGATAATGGTTACTTACCCAGTTTGCACACCAAGACAAGCTGTATTTCTTGGGTTTGTAGATTGCTAACCAAATGACGCAAGGGATCTGGAAAAAAGGGAAAGATTAAGTTAGTCTAATAATTTCTCAAGGTTTTTAGTTTTTTATTTTATTTTCTTATGAATAATAATTCATTCGAGCGTTTCAAAATCGAAAGCTTACAAAGTATGTGGTTGGAGCAAACGCAAATCCACCAAAGAACGCCAAAAGGCCACCGAAGAACGGAAACGTCATACCAACAAACATAGTGGCAGCTGTAATTTATAGTTTTAAAAAAGTAAATACACATAGAATTATGAAAAACTACTAAACGAGAATTTTAATTAATTTACTTACCAACGTAGAAATTACGGACACAGAACCGAAGAGCTGTGGTCGGTCTGAAATTTAGCTTCTTGACCAATAAAGTCTCCATCATGTCAAACACCGGCATTGCATAGATCTACAACAAAACCAGATTTTTTGGTTTAGGTCTGGTTAAAAACGGTTCTTTGTACCAAGATGGGACTTGGTTAAATTTTCTTGTTTAGAAAAAAACTGACCTGGTAACTACCGATGACATGGATTACGACGAAGATGTTGGCGGTCGCGATTAACCATGCTGGTTTCTTAAGTGACATGAGAATGTTGTCTTCAACACCGTTTCCGAAGATATAATAACCGACGAGAGCCACGGGGAAGTAACAGAGCGCGACCACGATGTAAGCAACGATGACTCCTTTCCACATAGGACCTTTCGAAGGCTTCTCAGGCGTTGATGGGATAGTTGCTTGGATCTCAAGGACAACGTTGTGACCCGCGTAAGCGAACGCCACATCACCTAAACCGCTGAAGAAATTGAAAACCGTACCGGCTGTTGATTTCGCCTTGTAACCATATTGAACATCTTCTTGAACGCCTTTGCTCACTGATGCTCCCCATGCAATTGTTGAGTAGCTAGAGAAAAAAAGGAAATTAATTTAGAACCGGTTAAATCAAACCAAACCAATTTCAACATTTTAAATTACCGAACCGGTTTAACTGATTTACCTGAGAGACATAACGGCAGCAGCGAGAGAAACGCCAGATATGGAATTGAAATTGGGAAGATGAGAGAGGACGAAATGAACAGAAGCGAAGATCATGATGAAATAAGTAAGTTTGATTGGTTTACAATCGTCACAAACTAGTTCATGAAATTTCTTTAACGATTTGCCTCCAGTGACCATATAAACGACGCAAACGCCGATTTCCACGATCAACTGTTGCGGCACGATGATATAAAGACCGAGCTTCTCACCAAACGCGTGCTGTCCGAGTTCGTGGTAACGGTCAAAACGTTTTCCCGGAACCATTTCGTGCATTTCTACCATTTGCCATAATGTGTATAGTGTTATGATCCATGACAGAACCAATACCGCAATTCCTGGTCCCCTAAATAAACAAACAAATTAAAACCGGTTAGTATTTGATAGATTCGGTTTTGGTAAATTAAACCGGTTTTTGGTTTTGGGGAATTTACCATCCGAGCTGAGACATGGCGTAAGGGAGTCCAAGAACCCCGGCACCGACCATGGCGGTGACATTGTGAAAAGCAGAGTACCACCACTTAGCATTTCTTGACGAAGTAATTGGTAACCAATCTTCGATCTCTTTTTGTCTTGCTAATTTCTCCTCATCCAGCTTTGTTTTCACAAATTACAAATGAAACAAAAGTCAATGATGGGACTAATGGGACAAAAAATAAAATAAAGTAAATGTGTAAATAGGAGTGGATTTTGGAAGATCTATTGGTCTAAAATTTAGGTTTGGTAGAACGTCCCTAAAGTTTGGAAAAGTCAGAACTGACCCATACTGATAAAGTTCAGATCTAAGACTAAAAAGTAAGTGCAAAAGGTGAAGGACAAAATTAGAAGGAGTGAACAATTAAATTAAAAAAAAAAAAAAAATCTACAAAATGAATGGAAGAAAAGTCAGCGGTTATATGTGGGTTACTAAATGATTTTTGAAGATGAAAAGTTTCATAGTATTATAATTTGTAGGTTAAGAGGAAAACAAAGTAAAAGTATAAGAGTGGACTTTTGAAGATCCCCTTGGTGTAAACATGGTTTAAGGTTGGTAGACCAAACTAAAAAAAAAAAACAAAAATAAAGATCTAAACTAGAGAACAAGTCGATTTTGTTGATTCTAAAAATCCAATGGAAGAAAAGTCAGCAATCATATATGCTGTGATTGGTTGGCTAAAAAAATGGGGTAAAAGGAAAATTAAGTAAAAGTATAAGGATGGATTTTTGGAAGATATCTCTTTGGTCTTTTCTGACGATCGCTTAGGTTGGTAGGATAGGATCATAGGAGTTCCATAGATTTTGGAAAAGTTAGAAACTGACCCATGTACCGTACTTCAAAGTTAATATCCTAAACTTACGAACAAAAAGTACAGAACTAGTGGATTAAATTATTTTTTTTTGTTTTGTTTTTTTTTTTTTTGTAATAATTCATTTACATAATTTAAAAGAAAAACTCAAGAATTGAATTAAAGGATTTTAAACCTCTGAAATTGAAGAAAAAAAATTGTAAGCTTTTAATGAAGTCAGAGGTTTATAAGTCAACAAGTCAATAGCTTACAATAAATTAGTTCTGTCTTTAAGTTCTTAAATTCTCTCAACATCTATATATCTCTTAAGCAGTAAGCACCACAATTTATTTATTTTCTGGATATTTAAAAAATTGCGAAAGAAAATTGAATCTTTGCAAAAAAAAACCTTTGGAAAAGAAAAAATATTATAAGAAGCTCCGTGGGCGAGAGACTAAAAACAAAAGAAATATTTTTGTTTATTATTTGATAATGAGACTCAGTTTTCATCTTTAGTTTGTTTTTCTTTTTTCCCCAAGAGAAGAACTCAACATTCCAATTTGCTTTAACCAAAAATTAGTTAAAATGACGTACGACAACCTTTTTTATTTATTAAAAAGAATGAAGATCGATTATCGGAAACTACAAATTAAAATGAAGATCTGAATCACAATAATAAATAACGTCGTGAGATCGAGAAAGAGAGAGAGAGAGACTAACATGATCATCATGAGGAGCTTGAGCTACCATGGTGAGAGAGAGATAGAGAGAGGTTGAGAGAGAGAAGAAAAGAGAAGAAGAGCTTAACGAGTTCTCACACTTCTAAGAGATATTATGCTCAATATATATAGAGCTGCTCATGAAGATTATATACACACTTAGTTGGATATTATGAGAGAGAGAAAGTGAGAAAATTTTAAAAGTGGAAGTTTTTGTTTGACTTCACAAACTACTTGTGGTGATGGGCATGATTTGTGAGCTGGACTCGGCTAATATATTCAACCTAGCTAACATTAATCTTTAAAATTAGTCGTAATAAATTATTACTCAAGTCACAACTAATTCATCTACTAGATGTTTAATTAATTATGAATCTAATTTCGGAGTATGTACTATCCCTAGCTAGTTTCATAACTTAAATAGGGTTGGCTAAGAAGAGAAGAGCGTTTGCTTTATTAGATGCTACTATACTTAAATGAGTGAAGCTTTATCTAACTCGAATTTTGTATGTTTTGCAAACTTAGTATGTGTAGTAATTAGATTAGATGATAGACTTTAATAAGTGAAGCTTTATCTTGCTCGCATTTAGTAGCTAATGTTTTGTAAACTTGGATAATTTATATATATGTACCGCTTTAATCTAGTCACGGAATATTTATTTTAATATATTTTCAAATACATGAATGTCGATGTAGATGACTCTTCAATGTATGTTTTGCTTTATAACTTAACTTTTTTTTGACTAAACAATAAAGAGGGAGAAGAAAGCCGTTCTCTTTGTTCACACTTAGATTATCTCGTCTATACAGTATTATTTCATACGAGATAGTAATAGATAGAGTCGACCTTAACGATAGAAAATTTCTATAGTTTGCTGGGTAATATTTACCGATTGGGATCGGTTATTAATTTAGTTGAATTTTAATGGATATGTGAACACTGAATTTTAAATTACTACCAGAAATAATATATAATAATAAGAAATAAATAGGAAATATTAGAAAAAAGAATATTTAATGAGAATGACTTTTATATGTACGTAACACAAACGCTGGAAAAAGCGTTTGGTAATACGTTTAGCGTTGACCGCCGCCAACTTGTAACCAAAACAGCCCAAACACTGATATTTTGAGCATTCTCAACACGTTGTTTTGTAAGTTTTTGCTTTCTGTCAACATGTATACATTAATCTCTCAGTTCATACATTATTAATATATCAGTTCAGACTTGTGAGTTGTGTGAGTCGCCAGACAAAACCATTTCTTTATTGGTTTTGAAATATATACAACTACTATCATTTGTATACTGTGACTTTGAGGGAAACCACATCGACGTATGGTTATTAAATATCAGAATTGACTAATTTGTATACACATAAGATTCATAATGGTTTCATCTTGAAATGAATGATCGATCTGTTTTAAAATAACTCGCATAAACACAAACTAAACCTAAACACAATCCAATCCAAAAACTCAAGTAAAATTTTAATGGATATGTGAACACTGAATTTTAATTTACTACCAGAAATAACTGATGTGGGGATCATAAAACTATTTTTGTATATACAGAATTTGAAAGAAAATCCCAAACTCGATTATAAAACTTTGTATATACAAAACTATACAAAGGTAAGTCGAGCACTCGATTGACAATCATTTCTCATCCCTCTCGATCGAATGTAAATGATTGTTTTGAATCTTATAGCTAGAGTTTCAACCTTGTTTTGAGGTTCAACCTTTTCTTTTTCTCTCCCTTTTCTCCAAACAGTAGAATGGGTTAGATTTCTCTTTTCAAGAAGACGAAAATCTTATCTTTGTTTCTCTTTTTCTTTTTTAATGTGGAAAACATTTTATATTTATATTTATTTTTCCTATGTAATCAGGATAAATCTATTGAAAAAAAAAACTATTTTTTTCTTTCAGAAAATACCGTAATTATATTAATATGATAAAGTGACATTTGAAAAACGGTAAACAAGACGAATTTTTATTCACTAAACATTGTAAAACGGTAAAAGGATTAATTATTCACTAGCCATTTGAACAGTTTGGTTTTTCTCTGTATTCAGTACCCTAAACTCGATTTTTATATACTATTATACTTTGCCCAAAAAAAAAAAAATCATAATATATACTGTATTAAATTACGTGTGCACATGTGTGCGTATTTGTTGGTTTCACGCCTTCTTTAGAGTCAATCATTTTCTATGAATATGAGACAAACAGTTTTATGATTGTTTAATTTGTAGCCAATTATCCTTAGCTTTTACAGTATATATCAGTTATCAAACATATCAGATCTATTCGCTACTCATTTCCTCTTTGTCATGTTTTAAAATTTTCTGAAAAGGAAAAAACAGGTTCTTGTACCATTTCGACTATTAGTGTTGTGTTTTTCGTTTGTCTATCAAATTAGATCAACAGTATTATTGTTAGTGTTTAAAATGTGAAAGTAGGAAAGTTCATAGAAGTAACAGTTTACTTCTGAGAAAATGATAGAGTCAACGAAAAGAGGAGATAATGAAGTGTATGGTTCACTTTTAACAACCTCTGTTTTCTTAAATTAATTTTTCATTTCCAATCTTGTCATGTTCTTGCTGTTTGGTCAAGTGGCTTTCTTCCATTGACTTTTATTTATTGTTGCGTATTCAATTAGTCGAAATATGATTTACGGGGACGTCCATATTAACTCAAATACTATACTAACTAAGAATATGTGTAAAACAAAACTTTTATATACGGGTCAGTGGTCACGGGTTCATCGTCATGGTTGAAACAATTTTGCTGTCATCATCACATTAATTAGTTGACGATCAGTTTTTCAAAACTAAATTCATCATCATCCGAAGTCCGATCACTACTCCAGTATACGCAATGAATATAATTATTCTGGAAAACTTTTATCTCGTTGTTATGCATGTGAGCATTTATGTGATAACATGTTATGGATGTGATAACATGTTATGGTTTGTAATGATAATAACAATGATTTCAAAATCTTATTGAAAGTTTAAAATTCAAAAACTGTCTCAGATATTTCTAAGGCTTTTGTCTTGTTTGAGTGAAATATATCGCGATTAAAAAAAATGTTTAAAGGAAAACTTAGCCATATATATAAAAATTTTAGACTGGATCTATTACTATATATCCCCAGCGAAACGTTTCTTCAAATAAAAAAAATAACGCGAAAATATGGTGAATTATTTAACTCCGATACCATATATATACTATGGTATGATGGATTTAATTAATCTCTTAAAATTCAAAGCATGATGGATTCAATCTCTTAAAATTTGTAAAGATACATTAGACAAATTAATATAAAAATCGATAATAAATTATTAAAATTTTATTTTAATGCGAGAAAAGTAATAGGAAAAACTTCCACACTAAATAATGTTTTGATCGATATCATGAAAATGGAATTGCGAGCATTGTTTAAAGTAGCAATTCACTAAGTGTTACTAGATCATTATCCATATGCTAGAATACGGGTTGGATATTCATTCGGGTACAGTTTTTTTGTGCAGACCTACGTTGGCTTATATTTGGTTTCTCTAGTGTCATAAACAGGGGCGGATCTACTCACAAGGTTAGTAGGGCACGTGCCCTATACAGATTTAAGAAAATTATCAAATGTCTACAGGTAATATATTGTTTCTAGCTGATTTGGTTTAATTTGCCCCATGCTATAACTAAGGTTCTGGGTTCGATTCCTCTTTCATGTTATGTTTTAAAGATTTTTTTTTTATGAATTAATTGTCATTTAGTTTGTGCCCCATGTAGAAATCTGTTCTGGATCCGCCACTGGTCATAAACTCATTATTCTGGGTTTGTCATGCATGTTTGCTTCAGTATATAGAAGCATACCGACCGACTAACTAACCGACAATCGGCAACTTGAGTGTTTCGAAACTATTGTACTAATGTACGAATTCGTCCGTATTGAAGGGATTTGAGATACAAAGAGAGAAACTTGAATGATATTTTTGTATTTTTCTGACTGATTACATTTAGTCTATACATCTCTTTTTTTATATACAAGAGTAGAACAATCTAGAGCTCCTAAAGTAACCTTATCCTCCAGCTGTAGTGGATGACTCATCGGTTTGTTGTTGCAGAACCTTGAACCTGTTTGGACTGGAGTGGAGCATCTTCACCGTACTAACGTTCCTCTGTTTTGAAGACGAGACTGCTTTAGTCTTTGTCATCTTGTGCTGACTTTGGATTTGGGCTTCAAATGGGATCGAATTGTCGAGGCCCAACAAGGGTGTTGGATCTTTGTCTTCTACACTCTCCCTCAAACTTGGCGTGGGCATTGTCGTAGCAGAGGACAGACCAATTTTGCGTCGAAGATCATCAAACAGTGGTCTGGACAAGGATTTGGTGAAGATATCAGCAAGCTGGAGATGTGCCGGGATGTGATGTGTCTCAATGTACCCCAGAGCTACTCGTTTACGAATGTAGTGAAAATCTTTATTGAAGTGTTTGGTCCTGTTGTGAAGGGCTGGATTTGCAGAGAGGTAAACTGCTGAAAGGTTGTCACAGAAGACCTTTGTTGGTTGATACTGGGGTATACCAATGTCACGAAGCAGAGACGAGATCCAGGTAAGTTCTTTGGCGACAACGGAGAGGGTTCTGTACTCTGCTTCGGTGGAGGAACTAGACACTGTCGGCTGTCTTTTGGCAGACCAAGATATTAACATGGAGCCTACGAAAATGCAGAACCCTCCAGTTGATCGTCTAGTATCCTTGCAGCCTGCGTAATCACTATCACAGAAGGCTGATAGAGTAGGATTGCCATGCTTCTTGATTGGGAGTCCCATATCCCGAGTGCCTTTGATATATCTAAGAATCCGTTTGAGCATGCTGAAGTCGGAGTTCGTTGGAGCGTGCAGTTTTTGACAGACAAAGTTCACAGCGTATTGCAGATCAGGGCGTGTGATAGTTAAGTATTGCAGCTTACCAGCCAAGCTCCTGTAATATGTAGGTTCAGAGAAAGGTCTTGTATCAGGTCTGTCATTCTGCTGTGGAAGTGGCGTTGGCATGGGATTACAATCTGCCATTCCAGCTTGAAAGAGTATGTCTGTCGCATATGCCATTTGATGCAGAAACAAGCCATCGTTAGTCGTTTCAATCTCTATGCCAAGAAAATAGCGAGGTGGACCAAGATCTTTCATAGAGAATCGAGAGTGGAGAGCTTGAAGCAAATGTTGTAGAAGCTGTTGATCATTTCCTATAAGGAGAATGTCATCGACATAGAGAAGTAAAACAAGAATTTTCTCACCTTGAGGAAGAGCAAATAAAGACGGATCAGCCATACTGCAGACGAACCCAAAATCAAGGAGGAAGTTACTAAAAGTGTCGAACCACGCCCGAGGGGCCTGTTTTAGCCCATAAAGGGCCTTTGTGAGGCAACACACATGATCAGGCTTGTCCGGATCAACAAATCCAGCTGGTTGATACATATACACTGGTTCCTGTAATTCTCCATGTAAGAAAGCATTTGAGACATCAAGTTGCTTGATTGGCCAACCGAGTGCAGTTGCAGTGTCAAGAACAAGCCTTATGGTAGCAGTGCAAACCACTGGACTGAACGTTTCTAAGACCATCTCCAATGGTTTTCTCTATTATAGAGGAACTCTATAATAGAGGTGAGTTTACTCTAATGGTTCTCTATTCTCACCTATAAAATAGTGATTACTATTTTTTCCTCTATTTATAGAGGAACCTTTGTAAAAAAAAAATAGGGTTCCTCTATAAATAGAGGAAAAAATAGCAATCTCTATTTTAGAGGTGAGAATAGAGGACCATTGGAGTAAAACTCACCTCTATTATAGAGTTCTTCTATTATAGAGGCAAAAATAGAGGACCATTGGAGATGCCCTAAGTAGTCCACGCCTTCTTCTTGACCAAAACCCTTAGCAACGAGTCATGCTTTAAGCTTATCCACCTCTCCATCAGGTTTCAGTTTTGTTTTGAAGACCCATTTTGAATCCAAGATATTTCATATCTTCGGTTGGAGGGATGAGATACCAAGTCTTGAGCAGGTATATCCTTCTTATCTCTTCCATAACGGCTTCATTCCACCATGGATGTTTCATGGCAGATAATATGCCTTTGGGCTCATTATGCACAGACTTAGCAACAACAAGAGCATACCGAGTGTTAGGCTTGTGTATACCAGCTTTCGACCTGGTCACCATTGGATGTGCATTGTTGACTTGTTCGTCACCAAGCTCTGCAACAGCTTCTTGTTCAACTCCTTGTTCATGGTCTGAACCGTCATCATCAGATTCCTCAGTACTTGTTTCTTGATCATGCTCATTGTTTATATTAACTTGGTCTTCTCCAACTGGAATAGGATCCTGAACCTCAGCAAAAATAGGTTTTGGTAGACACTGAGGAGAAGGAGAGACTGGAGTCTCTAAGTGAGGATCAGTAGCATGCCTGCAGAAGCGGTGTTTTGTAGTTTGGCACCAGATGATTGTAGTTCTCCTTGAATGGAAGAACCTCCTCATCAAAGACAACATGTCTAGAGATGTTGACTTTGCCGGTTGGTGGATAAAGGCATCGGCAACCTTTGTATTGACTGTGATCACCGATGAAGACACATTGCAATGACTGAGGATCAAACTTATTCTCAGCAAGAGGCCGCAGACATGGATAGCACGCTGATCCAAATACACGCAGAGACGAGTAGTCTTGTTTCTGATGCAACAGAGTTTCAGAGGGACTTACATTCTTTAGAGCAACAATTGGTAGCATGTTAATGATGTGATTAGCAGTGTAGAACGCCTCTACCCAGAATTTTTGAGGTGTATGACTATGAAACATCATCGACAAACCAAGCTCAACCAAATGACGATGCTTTCTTTCTGCAATGCCATTTTGTTGTGGCGTATAGGGACATGAAATGCTGTGATGTATACCATTTTCACTAAAGTGAGCTTTGAGCTGGTTGCTAGTAAACTCTCCACCACCGTCACTCTGAAACTCCTTTATACGAGTGTTTAGTTGATTCTCGACTAATTTTTGGAAGGCAATAAAGACTATAAAGAACTCAGATTTTGCTTGTAGAGGATATAACCATGAGAATCGAGAGAACTCATCAACCAAAACCACATAGTATTTAAATCCTTGGTTTGATACAACCGGTGAAGGTCCCCAAAGATCACAGTGAATTCGATCTAGGGGGTTCAAAACACGAGAATCAGAAGCAAAAAAACTTAATCTAGAGTTCTTCCCCATCTGGCAAGGCTCACAAACGGAGGATGTTCTGCTCTTATTGACTTGAATATCCTTGCTTGATTGAAGTTGCTGGAGAATCTTGTTATTAGAGTGACCAAGTCGATGATGCCAAACTTCTTCACTAGCTGCACATTGTCGATTGGAGTAGAATGTCAGAAGCACTTGATTCTCCAACACATACAGACCACTACTGCGAGGACCCCTGGACACTACCTTCTGAGTATTTATATCAATAACACATACTTTAGAGTCAAAATATACTCCATATGGATAATCATCACAGAGCTTGGACACAGAAAGCAGAGATTTCTTTATGTCTGGACAAACTAGGACATCATTTAAGGGAATGGTACCTTTCGAAGAAGAGATGGTAGTTGATCCAGTGTGAGTGATAGGGAGGAAGGTTCCATCACCAACCTGAACAGTATCATTCCCGGTGTATGCGGAAGCAGAGTGGAGCATGTTGGTGGAAGATGTGACATGAGCAGAAGTACCAGAGTCAGGATGCCACTCCTTACATGTGTCGTCTGAGATTTGTAAAGAAGAGAAAGCTTGATCAGCCTTGGCTTGATAGTTGTTATCAAACCTGTTGTAGCACTTGATAGCTGTGTGCCCTACACGACCACAGATCTGACAGACTGGTCTTTGTCCAGTAGGTTGAGGAGAGGACTGATGCTGAGAGAAACCTCGACCTCTGCTGGAATAGCCTCCTCTTCCCCTGCTTTGATTGAAACGACTGCCTCTCCCTCGCTGTGTAGACGAGTATTGTGGATCACAAGGGTTTGTCTTTTAAATGTTGAAAACGAGATGAGGCGTGGTCGCATCTGTGTTCTCATAAGACTGGAGCTTGCTGTCGAACCCTTGAACTTCAGATATAACATCATTGAAAGTCGGAGATGGAAGTTTGCTCAGAGAGCTTTGTATCACCGTTGTAATCGAGTCGTATTCTCTGCCTAGACCATTGAGGAACCCAAATATCTTCATATGGTTTCCCAATGGAGCTAAGAGAGTCGCAAATGGTTTTGAACTCCCGACAGTAAGCAGACAGAGACTTATCTCGTTTGGACAACAGCTGGAGACTTCGACGAAGAGAGAACTCCCTGGCAACGCTGCTCTTGTTGAAGTTCTCGGCAAGGGAGATCCAGATCTGACGAGAAGTGGCTAGATTGTGAACATGACCGAGGACTTCTTCTGACAGAGTACCGAACAACCAAGATCTGACAAGCTGATCGGTGCAGAACCAAGCTTCATATTCAGGATTTGGGACTTCGGTGTTGGCTTCACCGTTGACGACAAGACGTGTTTGGGCTGGAACCGTGACAGCTCCATTGACTAACCCAATGAGCTTCTGACTGGACAGTAAGGACTCAAACTGTGTCTTCCACAGCAAGTAGTTGGTGTCGTTGAGCTTCAGTGTACAGAACTCGAGACATGAACATTATCCGAGAAAGGATAAGTCGCCATTGCTTCGCCCATGAAGGTTTACAAGGGCTCTGATACCATAAAGGGATTTGAGATACAAAGAGAGAAACTTGAATGATATTTTTTGTATTTTCTTGACTGATTACATTTAGTCTATTCATCTCTTCTTTTATATATAAGAGTAGAACCATCTAGAGCTCCTAAAGCAACCTTATCCTCCAGCTGTAGTGGGTGACTCATCGGTTTGTTGTTGCAGAACCTTGAACTTGTTTGGACTGGAGTGGAGCGTCTTCACCGTACTAACGTTCCTCTGTTTTGAAGACGAGACTGTTTTAGTCTTTGTCATCTTGTGCTGACTTTAGATTTGGGCTTCAAATGAGATTGAATTGTCGAGGCTCAACAAAGATGTTGGATCTTTGTCTTCTGCATGTATCTCCAAGATATATTCTTAATATGTACCGATGTACGTATATACTATAATCCGGCGGTTTGTTTGTATATGTACTTAATGTTTGTGCAAACAAAAACCAATAGATCAAGTGTTAATGCATCCGGTTTCAGCATCCCGGAAGCTGCATGCATACGAAATGAAGTTTTTGTCAAATGGAGGAATTTGGGGGGGGGG
>NC_025696.1:27734797-27756039 GCF_000633955.1 Camelina sativa
GGCTACTTTGCTCTCCTCAAAAAAATGTTCAGTTGACTTGGTTTGTTACGTCTCACCTTGTTGTTCTTTCCTTCTAACTTCTAAGGGTGAAAAAATAATCTCCAGCACAAATAGGAATAGCAGATTTATTTTTCTTTATTCAATCCATATCATCGTCGTTAGAGTGGTCAACGAAACTATTGTATATTAAAATTAAGGAGTAATTAGGTTAAACCCGCGCTACGCCGCGGGATACTTTTTGTAACTACTTTCAAATATATCGAATTATTAAAAATATATATTTTTTGGAATTTGATTAATTGTAAAAACTATGGTTTATTCAATAGTAAAATATAAAAATGCACTAATAAAATAAAAAATAAATAAATCTCAAATTTAGTATGATTTATAAATGTTTACGTTTAAATCGATTAGACTTAATTATATAAAAAGCCTAACTAACCCTAATATATGTTCTTTTTTTCTTTTCTTTACCTTTGGTGAGAGATATATTAGTGTAGTTTGAATTTGTGGTGTTTGTTTTTGTATTTTATACAAATTTAACAACATAATTGTTATATAGTATTTTTATTGTTATAAAAGTTATTATTTGTAAAAGTACATAGACATATTTTTACTTTAGTCTCGTTTTGTGTATTATTTAATATTATTAGGGACATTTACAAAAATACCATTTTTCATTACCCTTTTGCAAAAGTAACTCTTGTTGTCCATTTCTAATAATACATTCTTTCAATATACAAAATAACTAAATTCTAAACTCTAAACTCCAAATATTAAATCATACCCTTTAAAACTATATCCTAAGGTAAAACAGAGAATCCAAACCTAAAAAAAAAAATAATACAAATCAATTTAACACATTGTAATTATGCAAAAAAGGACAAAAATGAAATTGACCAAAAAATGATATATGTATTACTAACAATTTCTCATATTATTAGCAGAGCGATTAGGTTAATATTGTCAAAGTAATTTTTAAGTCACTGATTTTAAACTATAATATAAAACCTTCAATTTTGGAACTTATATATTGTTCAATTTATCATTAGTTGGTGTTCTTATATATAAAATCACTATCAACACTAATCCCAAACTTTATTTTATTTACTTGTTGTAGGAGATATATTAATGTAGCTTAATTTTATGGTATATTATTTTTGTAGTTTATACAAATTTAATCACATAATTTTTATATAGTCTTTTTGGTTAATTTCGATTATTCTACTTTATTTTCGCCAAAGGATAGTGAAATCAAAATCAATCTGAATATTTATTGGTTTTTTGTTTTGTAGTTCAATCAAACTTAGGAGTAACTAAATCTATAAAATCATTCAAGTTTGTTTTCAATTTTATTTAAACCCAAATAATAAATTCATTTATTTAGTTGCTACGTTTTCAATTAATCTAGAATGAAAAATACTTTATTTATAGAGAAAAGATGGTCGATACATATATGAAATTTCTATATCTTATATTTACTGCTATATAGTTTAAGAATAATAGAAAGGATTAAGGGTTATCTACACATGAATGATGAATGTGTCATAACAAAATCTAAAGCCGTTAGTTATTGCAAAGACTTTTGAGTCCAAATTCTCAAGCCTATGTAATTTATATACTATGTTTCCTTGAAAAATAAACAAAAAACCTGAAAATTTTGAGAATTATAATAAATAAGAATTTGAGAATTCCTTCTATAAAGCATTGTATTTCTATATAAAGCGGCAAAAAACAAGTGTCACTTTCTCCTTTTTCATTTTACTTCTGGTTTAGTACTTTTTTTTTCATGAATGTGTCGTAACAAGATCTATTAAAGCAATTTTTGAGTCTAAATTCTCAAACCTATGTAATTTATTACTATGTACGGCCTGAAGAGTTAGCGCTTCATACAATATATGTGCTGGGTCCCATTCTCATGTGTTAAGGTTACTCACGAAAAGTAAACAACATAAAGCGGAGATGAAGTACATACATACAAATACAACATACATGTGGAAGAAAGTAAAGTAGTAAACTCAATTCTCTAGAGAAAAATAAGTTAATTCAAATTTTTTTTTTACAAATGTGTATCTAATTATAAACCAAGTCTACCTCTATTTCTAATCCAAGTCTACAATTAAGAATCATTTTCCGATAAACCCTTTAGCAAAAGAAAAACTAATAGACATTGTCTCAGTTCCAGTAATATGCACTTCTGCAGGGAAACAACAAAACCTTAGCACTATAATAACCTCGTCAAAACTGCCGGAGAAATGTAATATATAGTACCACTTTTGAGAATTGTATGTATAGTGATAAATTAAATCGAATAACTCATACAACAATTGATTTTTCATTCAATGTCACAAATTAGAGTTATTGGTATATCGACATGAGTTTAAAGGAAACATATTTATTTTCAACCGAATAACCATTATATTACAAATTCTTTTAATCATTAAGTTGCTTACAATATTTAATATTTATTCAATAAAAATTGCATTTTCTGTCAATTTAGCAGTATACTTGTTATTTTTGAAAAATATTGATAGACATACAATAATTAATATACTTGTTTGATATTATTATATTTTTGAAAGTTGTAAATGATTTATTCATTTAGTTTAAATTTAGGCTATAAATTTAAACATTTGTTATTGAAAATTATTGATGATGTTTATTATTTTATATAATGTAATTGGTTACACAATTTAAATGATGTGTTAGTTTCTAAAAATCTGGAAAAACTGATTTGGAACAAAAAAATAATTATTATTGGCTGAGAGATATGAGCTGTATTAATGAAATGTTTTCATTGGTAAACAAATAAGCTGATGTGTCAGCTTCATGTTCAACAAAAATGCTGATGTGTAAGCACTGGATAGAAACGTATTGTGTTTTTATTGTATTGATTGGTTGTATAATTGTTATTAAATTTTAACACCAACCAGAGTTTCGATCTGAACCACGGACACGTAGTACATAATGTACATTTCTTTCTAATTATTGTACGAATGTGAACACATAATTACATATCTTATACTACTAGTTTAGTTTGTAAATAAATAACGACTATGGGTGAATGCAAAATTATATGCACTAGACGACAAATGAGCATCGTAGCTTGGAATAAAGAATGTTGCCACTATATACATGAAATTAGTCCCATATTTAAGTTATCACTAGATATTTTAAGGGGAATTTTAAATTTAAGAACTCATATTTATTTTTAAAACATGTACTATGTTGTGGTTAACATGAAAACACATCATATTTTTTGTTATATCAATTCTTATTTTCATCACTAAAGTATGTGATCTATCATCTTAGAATTCTATATTAATATATTGTTTTGTGTATTTATTACTATTGGTTTATCCCTCTATAAAAATATATTCTATGAAATCATCTAACAATACAATCAACAAGGATCACATGCTAAATTCTAAGTCCAATTTTTTCTAATACCATTTTTATTATTTGGTTAAACAAACAATATGTTAAGTTCTTGTTAATGCGAAATAAATTTGTTGATCTACCGTTGGCATTCTCAGATGATAGTTCAACTCAATGTTTAGTGTATACACATTTTTTTGAAGTTTGATTTTTTTTTTTTTTTTATAAAAAAAATGTATGAAAGTAGATATACACGACGATATATTTTTTTTTTTTTGCCAATTTCTCATACATACCGAAATTAGACAGAATTTTTTACAAAAAGATCAAAAGAATTTTGTTGTCATTTACCATATTAGTTTTAAGATAAAATCCAGATGCAAAATTCAAAATTAATTAAACAAAATTGATAAAACCCGAGTCTTCTTGAAAAAATTCATTTGGTTTTTAAAGACTCAAAATTGCAACAGTCAAATTATCAGCTTTCCTTCATTTCGGTTGTTTATTTTACCTGTTTGGATAATATTGATGACTACATATCCGCTTGGAGTCAGAATGTTGAAAGAACTAAATTTAGCTCAATCTTAAGTTGACCTTTTGGTTTCAAAGATATTTAAGTTGATAATCAAAACTGAGGGAGTTTTCTATAATATAACTATTAGTATATTGTTATTTTCAAACCTCTACAAGATTCGACACCGAAACATTTGACAATTTCGATAACGTGGTGAGGTCACCGTGTGACTTTACAACTAAAACTCCTTCATCATTTTCATAGTATTCGAGACGACTTAAATTGATGACTCTTGTATTATTTAACTGAATACATAAGTAATAATGTTAAGGATAAAATATTTGGAAACTGTTATGCTTTCGTATTAAGTTTTGATTCCCATGCTACCCTAAACCGTGGCCATATTCTGATTACATATACATTTTCAAATTCCTTATTAAAAAAACACATTTTGTTGGTCAAAATAGTCACAAAAAGGTTTCAAGAATATATATGTCTATAGACATACATAAACTTTATATTTCTTAATCTTAGAATTTACAATTTAAAGTTTTACGACTTCTTTTTTTAAGGAAGAAAATAGTTTTCAAAAGTTATAGAGTAAAAAAAAGCAACAACAACGTTTCCTGCCGTGATATTTGAAAAGTATGAATTTTCTCATTTATAAACTTTTAGTGTTTGAGTAATGCTTTTTGTTCACCAACGTTGACTTACAGGCCCGAACAAAATATTTGCAATACTCAATAAGGCGTATTATTCGATCTCATTAAAAAAAAATTGAGATGACCCATAGATTATGAGACAACACAAAATACTGGAAAATGGAAACTAATGTTAATCATATTAGCAGTGGTTTGTAATCATATTACTGAAATCCAAAGAATAGTCACAAAATGTGAACAAAAACCACAAGTCATAACCCATATATACTCTTAACGACTATTTTTGTAGACCAACTGGGGGACATTAACAACCAACATGACATGAATATGTCAATTAATGTTCAAGGCGATTTGCGTGCTTGAGAGCGTTTAAGGCGATTTGCGGTTTCTTTCGCAGATCTTCGCCGGAGGATGGCCTCTCGCCGTTTCACCGAAAATCTTCTTCTTCCTCCTCCCTCCTTCCTTTCTGGTTTCATGAAGACCCGTATTGATGGTGTGGAGTTTCCCCCGCGTCCTCCAGATCCGGATCTGAGTCCTGTAACCGCCCCAGATGTAGCCACCCTAGATCTAGCTTCTCCTCCACCGGTTCATTTACCGGTGGCTCCACCGGTTCCTTTCCCTCAAGTATCTTTGCCCTCGTCCTTGATTCCGGAAAGCACACCTGTTACCGCAGCTCCCTCACAAGCAGAGCGGTTTAAGGAGTCGTTGAGGAATCTTTGAAAGATCTCATCGCCGGTAATTCTAGAAGATGGAATTCCGATGGTTCAAGCACCAGCCTCGGTTCTGTTAAAAACAGCAGATCAATGGAAGGGTCATATCGTGGCGAGATTCCATGGTTTGATCCCCTCTGCCTCAAAGATTTTTTCGGATCTGAACCCAGCATGGGAAAAGTTTGGAAATATCGTTGTTAGAATAATTGATGATACCTCCTGCCTCATCATGATTCCTTGTGTTTCAACCAGAGATTGGGTCCTTCAAGTTGGGTACTGGCAAGCTGGAAATTGCGCTTTTTCAGTGTATCCATGGACAGCGAATGGCTTATTGGAGATGCAGGATTTGCGGACAGCTCCAACTTGGGCAGTGTTGGAGAATGTTCCCCCTCAGATGTATTCCTTTGATGGCATTAGTGTCATAGGGAGTGTCATAAGCGAGCCTCTACACACAGAGAAGTCTAGGCTTGACCCATATTATTTTGGGTGTACCAAGATTAAGGTCGAGATTTCCTTGGAAAAGGCCTCCCCAACGGTGATTATAGTCAGGTACTCGGAGATGAACACGGTGAAGGTAAACGTGTCATATCCAAGACTTCCTCCCCACTGTTGTAATTGTGGGAGATTTGGGCACCTGTTGAATCGGTGTCCAAAGCCGATGATGAAGAAAATATGGGATGCTCGAGGAAAATTTACTCCGGGGGGTTCTGCAATAGCGGAAACGGAGATCCCTCTTGCTGGTGGAAAGAAGGGGACAGAGTCAGAAGGTGGAGAAAGCTCCAGAGGAGTCTCCAGTGGTAACTAGGCAAAAAGCGGAGCTCCTACTAACAAGAGAACACAGATAAGAGCTGCGACTAGAAGGAGAGCTAAAGAGAGAAGCCGTAGCTCACCTCCCATGGAGAAGGCGATTAGGCATCAAAGTGACTTGACTATGTCAGCCCAAACTCAAGATACAGTTAAGAAATGGATAAAGGAGAGTAAGGAAAAGAAGTCGGGGCTTGTTCCTAGGGACGAGATAACCTCGCAGGTTCCTTAGGAAGTACAATCAGTCAAGGNCCTCCCCAACGGTGATTATAGTCAGGTACTCGGAGATGAACACGGTGAAGGTAAACGTGTCATATCCAAGACTTCCTCCCCACTGTTGTAATTGTGGGAGATTTGGGCACCTGTTGAATCGGTGTCCGAAACCGATGATGAAGAAAATATGGGATGCTCGAGGAAAATTTACTCCGGGGGGTTCTGCAATAGCGGAAACGGAGATCCCTCTTGCTGGTGGAAAGAAGGGGACAGAGTCAGAAGGTGGAGAAAGCTCCAGAGGAGTCTCCAGTGGTAACTAGGCAAAAAGCGGAGCTCCTACTAACAAGAGAACACAGATAAGAGCTGCGACTAGAAGGAGAGCTAAAGAGAGAAGCCGTAGCTCACCTCCCATGGAGAAGGCGATTAGGCATCAAAGTGACTTGACTATGTCAGCCCAAACTCAAGATACAGTTAAGAAATGGATAAAGGAGAGTAAGGAAAAGAAGTCGGGGCTTGTTCCTAGGGACGAGATAACCTCGCAGGTTCCTTAGGAAGTACAATCAGTCAAGGTTCCGGAGGCTGTAAGGGAACCTTTGGGAGAGAAAGGATGGATTGTGGTGAAGCCTAAGTCGAAAGGTAAGAAGAAGGTGTTGCCACCACCTCCGACCCATGGCTTAGGTGGCACAGGGTTGAGAAAACCGATGCCAGGGGTCAAAAGTGTAAAAAAACTGGCTAAGTTGGAATCCAAGATGACTTTTGTGAAGAAGACTCCGAGGAGATATCCACCACCGAGTCAAGGGGAGGTGAAGAAGGAAGAGGTCTCCTCTGTAACCTCTATTGTCTAGCCTATTCGAGATATATCCTCGGATGGGGCTGGTACTGTTTGATAGAGCATAGCTCTACGACATCTTTTGGCAGAATAAATGAAGGTTTTTTTGTTATAATATTAGAGGCTTAAATGGCCCATCTCGACAGAGATTTTTGCGGGAGTGGATTCGAAAATATAAGCCGGTTATAGGCAGTGTTTTGGAAACTCACGTGGGAGAGGAGAACGCAAGGCATGTTTTTCAAGCGAGCTTTCCAGTTTGGAGGAGTGAGTTTAACTACGAATGTATAGAGAATGGTCGAATCAACCCAGCAGTCTCGGTTTTTTGCTTTGTTAAGACACCTCAGATAATGCTTTGTGGAGTTTTCAACCCGACAACTAGAGAAAGCTTCTCTGTGGCGTTTGTGTACGCTTGTAATACTCAAGTACAGAGGAGAGATCTCTGGAGCGAAATATCCAAGATTGTTCAAGAGTCACCAGTTAGAAGTCTACCTCTTCTGGTGTTGGGAGATCTCAACCAGATTCTGGCTGCTCATGAACACTTCTCAATATTGTCCCACAATCTACCTTTGGCGGGAATGGCTGAGTTGCAAGAGTGTTTAGTAATTAATGCTTTGTCAGATTTGCAGAGTAGAGGGGTTTTCTTCACTTGGTTTAATGGCAGGCATGAGGATCCGGTTTTGAGAAAATTGGATCGAGTTTTGGTAAACGAAAGTTGGAGTAGGGAGTTCCCTGAGGCTACTGCTCTGTTTGAAGCCCCAGAAGATTCGGATCACTCGCCCTGCTTAGTCAGTACAGAAACAGCAGTGACTTGTGGTAAGAAGCCTTTTAAATACTTCTCCTTCCTTTCTACCCACCCAAGGTTTAAAGAAAGGATCAAAGAGGCTTGGCAGAGGGAAGGCATTTTGGGTTCTAGACTGTTTACATTGGCTCAGAAGCTTAAGTTCGCTAAGGAAGCTTGCCGAGAATTGAATAGAGTGGGTTTCGGCAATATTCAGCAGAGGACAAAAGAAGCTCTAGAGAAGTTAGAAGAAGTGCAAGCAGCCTTGATGTTATCTCCTTCTACTGTTCTCTTTAGGCAGGAGTTTCTGGCACGGAAGAAGTGGAATTTTTTCAGTAAAGCTCAGGAGTCCTTCTATAGGCAGAAATCACGAATTCGATGGTACAAGGAGGGGGATGCTAATACTTCCTTCTTCCATAAGACTGTCATAGCCAATCAAGGGAGAAATGGGATTAAGCACTTGAGAAGAGAGGACGATGAGATAATCACTGATAAGGCTCAGGTAAAGGATATGATTCTCGCCTATTATCAGAATCTGTTAGGTACGGAGAACGGTGCAGTTAATCCAATGTCCAAAGAAGAAATCCAAGGTCTCACTACTTTTAGATGTGACTCGGATTTGGCTACACAATTGTTAAGGGTCCCGACCCCTGCAGAAATAAGGAGAGCAGTGGTTACAATGCCAAGGAACAAAGCCCCAGGTCCATATGGGTTTCCTGTGGATTTTATCTGGGAAGCTTGGGAGGAGGTGGGAAGTTTAGTGGTGGAGGCTGTTCAGGAGTTCTTTCATTCGGGGTTCTTGCCCAAAAGTTTCAACGCCACTATTATTACTCTTATCCCCAATGTGCCAAGGGCGGATAACATTGCCCAATTTAGGCCGGTTTCCTGCTGCAACACGATCTACAAAATCATATCAAGGTTGTTAAAACAGAAGCTGAAATTGTTCATCTCAGACGCGGTTCAGGACAACCAAGTTGGTTTTGTTCAAGGAAGACTCTTATGTGAGAATGTGCTTTTAGCCTCGGAACTGGTCACCGACTTTCATGTCTCAGGGGATACCACGAGAGGCTGCCTTCAGGTCGATCTGGCGAAAGCATATGATAACCTGGATTGGCGGTTCCTGTTGAATGTGCTTCATGCTCTGCAATTACCAGATCAGTTCATAGGATGGCTACAAACTTGCTTCACTTCTGCATCCTTTAGCATAGCAGTAAATGGAGAACTGGTGGGTTATTTCCCGGGGAAGAAAGGACTTAGACAAGGTGACCCAATCTCATCTCTTCCCTTTGTTCTGGCGATGGATATTCTCTCAAAGAAGCTGGACAGAGGACTATTCAATCAGGGGTTTGGCCCTCATCCTATGTGCTTAGCCCCAGTAGTCACTCACCTCAGCTTTGCAGATGATGTTCTGATTTTCTTCGACGGTCAAGAGTGCTCTCTGCAGTGCATCTTGGGGATTTTGGAGGATTTTATGATAAATTCTGGTTTAGGGATCAACAGAAGCAAGACCGCCCTATTTCTTGATGGAGGAAATTTTCAAAGAACTCAGGAAATGGCAGATTGAGTGGGCATCACACAAGGAGCCCTTCCAGTGAGATACTTGGGAGTTACATTAACCTCGAAGAAGTTGACAAGGCAGGATTATCGTCCCCTCATTGATCGTATTATGAGCCGGTTCACTGCGTGGAATGTGAGGCATCTCTCCTTTGCGGGGAGGCTCCAACTGCTACAATCGGTCATATATTCGACGATAACGTTCTGGGCCTCCATTTTTTTGCTCCCTAATCAGTGCATCCAGGAGATAGAAAAGATATGCAGTGCCTTTTTATGGAAAGGGGCTCCTAACTCAGCAAGGGGGGTTAAAGTAAGCTGGGAGTCTGACTGCACTAGCAAAGAAAGTTGAGGTTTGGGTGTGCGAAGGTTGTCGACTTGGAATAAGGTTCTGGGGTTAAAACTCATTTGGTTGTTGTTCGCTTCCGTGGGTTCTCTTTGGGTATCTTGGGTGAGGAGGAACCTTTTAACTCACGAGAACTTCTGGGAAATGGAGAATATCACCTCTGGTAGCTGGGTATGGAAGAGCATATGCAAGCTACGTCCTCTGGCCAGACAGTTTATAGTCTGCAGATTGGGCACAAGTATCACTTGCAACTTCTGGAGTGATAACTGGACGGGTCTGGGGCCATTACTAGAGTTGGCAGGTGAGAGAGGATTGGTGGTTACGGGCCTTTCCAGGAATGCAATTGTGGCAGATGCAGTCAGAAATGGAAATTGGTGGATTTTAGGAAGTCGTAGCAGGAATCCTCTAATTTTGCTGGTAAAGGCTTGTCTTCCGGATCCATCTGTCGTGAACATGGAGGTGGATGGGCAAGATGATCAGTTTTTGTGGAAAGTTGGTGATGCAGAGGCTTCTAACAGGTTTTCTACAGCGAGAGTTTGGGAGTATCTACATCCCCGAGGGCAATGAGTGGATTGGTATGAGTCATTTGTGTTCCAAGGGAAGGATACCAAAACATGCCTTCATTACTTGGATTGTGGCAAGGCATCGACTTCATACGAGGGATCGCCTTATAGGATGGGGAATGGCAGTCCCATCTTTGTGTTTATTATGTGCTCAACAGGATGAATGTAGGCAGCATTTATTCTTCGATTGTGACTACTCAGCAGAAGTGTGGAGATATTTTTACTCAAGGGCTGGGGTTTCTCCTCCCATATTGTTTCCTAAAGGACTAATATGGTTGAAGAATCTTTGTGCAGATCAGAATGTGGCATTGATATTACGATTGACCTTTCAAGCTGTCGTTTACTTACTCTGGAAGGAGCGGAATTCAAGGTTACACAATGCGGTTTCCCGATCCCCAGGCGTATTGATTAACGAGACCAAGGTTATAATCCGAAGTCGCTTGGAGCCCTTCTTAAGATCTCAAGTCCCAGGTTTCATCTCACAGGTTCCAAGAGACACAGCTTTAGTTACTTGGTTTCGAATGTTTCAAGACTAACGAGCTCTGGAGGTGATCACTTGTTAGATTGCCTTTCTTTCTTGTATTTCCTTTTGCTGTAGGTGTTACTCATATAGGAGGCACTGATGTATGTTCCGATGTCCCTTTCAAGGAGTAATGTATGAAATGAAAGTTAATTAAAAAAAAAAAAAAAAAAATCCCTTGTCCCATCAAAGAACTGTAGAACCCACACAACAACACAAACTACAACAAACAACATCATATTTCCAAAAACCATCCGCATATAGCTTAGAGAAAATTAGTTCCTTAGAAGTTGTGTTGCTAGCGACAGCCACTTTTCTTCAATCCAAAAACCCATGGGCCACACACATTCACATACATCGAAGGGTTGACAAAAAAAGAATTCAGTAGATTCGCTAAAAACAATTAATGGGCTTTGATCTCATATTATTGGGCTAAAATACTTGGCCCATTAAATAATTTCCCGTGGTAGGTTCCAGAATCATCATTTTATTAAACCCTAGCAAAAACTCTTTTCCTCATCGTCGTCGTCTCAAATCTCTCTCTCTCTCTCTCGATCCAAGCTAATCTCAGTCACACGCAAAAAAAAAAAATGGGAAGCCAACAAGCGGCGGTTTCGTTCCTTTCCAATTTGGCGAAGGCGGCTTTCGGTCTCGGAACGGCGGCGACGGTGCTGAATACGTCTCTTTTCACCGTTGACGGTGGAGAGAGAGCTGTGCTCTTCGATCGATTCAGGGGAGTGTTGGATGAGACTGTCGGTGAAGGGACTCATTTCTTGATCCCTTTTCTCCAGAGGCCTCACATCTTCGATATCCGCACGAAGCCTCACACCTTCTCTTCAATCTCTGGTACTAAGGATCTCCAGATGGTTAATCTCAGCCTTCGTGTTCTCTCTCGCCCTGAGGTAATCATAAATTATACTCCGCTTCTTGATTCTCGAACTAGAACTCGCTTTGATTTAGGTCTTTGAGATGTTTTTCATTTCGGAATTGGATTTAGGGTTTTAGGGTTTTAGGGTTTTGATTGATCTACTAATCATTGTAGATGAATTGGTACCTATTCTGCTTTAATCATCTGAGATGAATTGGTTTCTATCGTGTTTTAATCACCTTAGAAAGGTCTATATAAATTAGTGTGTTTTATGTGATGTGAATCATTGTGAAGGTGTCGCGTCTGCCACACATATTCCAAACCTTGGGAGTAGAGTATGACGAGAAAGTGCTTCCTTCGATTGGAAATGAGGTTTTGAAAGCTGTGGTTGCACAGTTCAACGCTGACCAGCTCCTCACAGAGCGTCCTCATGTCTCAGCACTTGTTCGAGAGTCACTAATCAACCGTGCCAAGGAATTCAACATTGTGCTTGAAGATGTAGCCATCACCCACTTGTCTTACGGTGTTGAGTTTTCAAGGGCTGTTGAGCAGAAACAAGTGGCTCAGCAGGAGGCTGAGAGGTCTAAGTTTGTGGTTATGAAAGCTGATCAAGAGAGGAGAGCTGCGGTTATTAGAGCTGAAGGTGAGAGTGAAGCTGCTCAGTTGATCTCTGACGCTACGGCTAAAGCAGGTATGGGACTTATCGAGCTCAGGAGGATTGAGGCTTCAAGGGAGATTGCGTCTACACTTGCTAGGTCTCCTAATGTGGCGTACTTACCCGGTGGCCAGAGCATGCTCTTTGCTCTGAACCGTTGATCTTTATCAGATATGATGGTATGTAAAACCTTAATCTGAATCTTTAGAGTTAGAGTCCATAAAATCAAGTTGTTTTGTGCTTTTTTTTTCTTCTGAAGACTTTGTATTGTGATATCTGCAGGTTGGTTTGGGGAGCATTTTGTGATATTTTAATGATCAAGTTGTGAATCTGATTGAATCAAAAAGGTAAAATGCTCTTTTGTTTTCTGATGAACTCTGAAGAAGAAAAGAAGAAACTAGTTGTTTGAGTTGTCATTATTGTGTTCTGAATCTCGCCGAAATTTATACTCTACTTAAGAAATCTTTCTTTTCCTTCATCTTGTTTGAGTATCTAATTCTCAACAAATAAATGAGTTGATGCTTTTTGGTGCTTCTACGTCCCAAAAATGGGTTCTGATTATACTGTAAGTACGTTGTTTAATACACACTGTAAGCATTATAACAAGCCTGCTTGTGAATTGGATTCATGAAAAAGAAAAAGTAAATTTAGATGGTACCTAGGAGCGTTCAATGCAAATAAAATGAGCCAAATCTATCCGCATGGAATCACAATTATTTAAAACATGGCACTCAAAGAAGAAAAATCATGAAAACAGTAGGCTTTACTGCCCTTCAAACTTTATGTGAGGATCCTTTTTGTTAATGTTTTAGGTTGAATAAGCTTACGCTAAACTTGTGTGCGTCAACAAACTCTTCTTTGTATGCATGTGTCAACAACTCTCAACAAACTCTAGATGGAACTTGTTGTGTGTTTCAACTGTCGACAACTCATGGAACTTGTGTGTGTCATCGGTTTCATTCATTAAACGAGCACAACAAAAGTTAAATTTAAATTATGGTATAGATAAAGATTTTATTTATTTTGTTTCTACAAAGCCGCTTCGCAAACACAAGACGAAGTAAGTGTCATGTGATGAAGTAGTAAGTCTCACGTACAAACACCAAACTCATTGTGGGAACTATTCAGCAAAGAGATGCATAATTTTATACATATACGTGGAGATACATGTATCGTGTATTACGTAGGGTTTTATAGTGTAGGAGGGATCCAGATATAGCCATGAGTTTGAAGGTAACCAGCTTTTTCTAGCAGCTGATCAGCTTCTTTTGGTCCTCGGCTTCCTGATTTGTATGGAATTGACTTCACTTCTCCTCTGTCGATCCTATGAAGTAGTGGCGTGAAGATCTCCCACGCAACCTGTAATAATTATCAAAATGCATACCAAATTAGCTCCTGAAATGTATGATGCGAAAGTTTACATGTCTGTATTGCCTATACATTAGGTAGTGTACAAAAAGGAGATCTCAGAGATTGCTATGGTTCAAGGGCGGTGAAAGAAAATGTTTCTACCTTTAATTCGTCTCTACGAACGAAATGTTGTTGGTCGCCTTTGATTCTGCAGAGAGATGGGAACCAGATTGGTTGAAGATAACATGGAGGAACAGGAGCCAGCTAGATTATATAAGAGTATTGTGGTAGTATATAATTTATACAAATTCTCTCTTACGTGTCGAGAATTAAGCGCTCATATGCCTCAGGGATCGCGACACCTTGATACCGTTGCCCATACGACAAGTCCAGTTCACTTTGCACAGTATTCATCTCTAGACCTGGTTGCTTAACCTGTGTAGTCAAAAGCGTCATGGTTCATTGTAATGGTTCAAGGTCAGAGTAATTAGTACATTTCTTTTGTTTGTTCATCATATACTTACAGTTAGTTTCATGTACATTGCCTCTGAAGGTTGCAAGCGAATCACAAACTCATTCCTTCCTTGCTTCTGACCTGTTGCAAGAGAGTCTTTAGTACATAGATTTCAATTCAAAAATTCTAATAAAAGCACTTATGCCACAGTGACAAGAAGGCGTCAGGGTAAGAATATACATTTGAATATGTCGCCTGGAACATCCTTGAACTGAATTCTAATTTCTGCCTTCCTTGAATTCAGCGCCTTTCCGGCCTTTAGAATAAATGGAACACCTGGAAAATATATATCAATCAGCATGTCAATAAAAGTGGACTTTTATATAGAGTAAATACTTAAAGAGAATAAAATTATCCAGTTGATGGATAATCAGATGAACTAAACTACTGTCTTTTGTTTTTAAGGTGTCATAATGTGTTTTTAGGTTCGGAAAAGTTGGCTTTGAGCATGAAAAGTGGAGTAAAGACACATATATGATCATGTGAACATGTCAAACGTACAATTCTTCTCATCTTCGTGATGATTTATATGCATTCAATAACAAGATGCTCAGTCATGTTTACGAAAAAAGTTATGATTCAAAACAGTTGGAAGGTGCATGCAAACAGTTGGGATGTGGTTTTCCCGAGTTGACTGACAAATGGAAAGATTAAGAGTGAAGAGGGACATGGTACCTTCCCATCTTTCATTGTGTATGCGAAGAATCGTTGTGGCAAATGTTGGAGTGTTTGAGTCGTTTGGAACAGTAGGATCATCCCTATATCCTTCGTATTGTCCAAGAACCACTTCGTCATCGCTTATTGGAACCACCGATTGAAGCACCTGAAGTTCACTAAAATAATCAGTAACGTCAAATTTTGATAATGTAAATGATTGTATGAATCAATCCATGTAAACTCGCTAAGGAGACTTTGTAAGGAAAATATAACTAGATCGAACGGTGATGTTCCCAATCATATGAATTCAAAGAAAAGAGGCAAGGAAGGCTTGATATAATGGCTAAAAGTGGTAAAAACAAATATTGATCACCTTCACTTTCTCATCACGGATGTGCTCAGGTTTAAGAGAAATTGGTTTCTCCATGGCAACAAGGCAAAGAACCTACAGTATTATGAACTCAGTTAGTTAATACATGAAAGCATTTTCACTAACAGAGAAACTCTGAAAAAACAATCACATAGATGTACAATAAAGTTTTGTTATCAGGAAAAATATATCAAGTATACTTGCCTGGAGCAGATGGTTTTGAATGATATCACGGATTATTCTGTGAAGCAAGAAGTGCAGATATCATTAGAAACGCACTGGAGTCATCTCATTAACACTATACATGATAATATGAAGAATAAGAAGACACTAAAAAAGAAAGTATTACCCGTATTCATCAAAATACCCGCCACGCCCTTCAGTTCCAAAATCTTCCCTGAAAACAATCTGCAAGAAAAGCAGTTGAAATTTATGTGCATTCGATCCTAAATAACAGTCTGACTATTTCTGTCTTGGCTACGCAGGTCTCACCTGCACGTTCTCGATATTGTCACGGTTCCATAGTGGCAAAAAGAAGCGATTGGCAAATCGGAGGACCAACTGCAAGAGATGAACGGGATATAATCATTGACTTGTCTAAGGAAATAGCTTGATGACTAAACCTTAATAGCCAAGCATGTTACCATATTTTGAACCAATTCCTTTCCAAGATAATGATCTATACGATAGATCTGAGATTCATCAAACAACCCTCCAATCTGAGAACTCAGTTGTTCTGCCGATTCCAGATCCTTTCCAAATGGTTTCTCAACCACAATCCGTGTCCATCCACCAAGATCAGCTGGAAGTCATGAGTCAATATAACTACATGAATTGTAGAGAGACTGACTAGTAGATTGAAATACATGCCTTAGGTTCAAGCAGGTTAACCATATGTATATAGGAAATAAATTCCACAGCTGAAAAAGGGACTCACATTTGTTCATGCAGCACGTCTTGATCATCTTGCATACAGAAGGATAAACAGACGGTGGAAGTGCAAGGTAAAACAGTCTCCTAAAGGATCCTTCCGAACTATTTTTGGCGATTTCATGCTCGGAAATTGCATTGTCTAACCTCTGGAAACCCTCCTCAGAATCATAAGGGCCACTCACATACTTAATCTACACAAATTCGAACAAGAAACTCGTTTATTCCGGTATCGTTAAAAATGACTCTATTTATAAAATCAACATCCTGAAAAGAATAGAGACTAACCAGCTGTAAGAACTTTGACAAAGCTTCAACTTGCTCAGCATTATTCTTATCAACAAGATATCTGCATAAAAACTATTCAATATGAACTTTTGGACTCAAGCTAATAACCAAATCAGTACAAAGAAAAGGCTGCAGAACTCACCCACGAATCCTATCCCTCAGCTCTTCATCAGAAATCTTAGTCCTAGCATACCCAAAAATATGAACTTCATCTGGATTAAGAAACCCCTGCTCATCATACATACAAACAGAACAAAAAAAGTCATAACTAATAATATATACATCAAACAAAAGAGATTATACACATGTACTACTACTAGTTGCAGAGATATGGAAACAAACCTGACGGTATAAGTTGAAAAGAGCAGGAAAAGTCTTCTTCTTAGCAAGATCACCAGAGGCACCAAGAACTACGATTGAAAGACAACCAGTTTCTGGAACAGTACCGTATTCTCTAACAAACGAATCATTCCTAAACGTAGACCTCTTCTCAACGTGCCATTGACCAGAACCAGATCCCATCTTCTACAAAAGCTTAAAATTCCACACACACACACAAAAATAAGAGTCAAGTCTCTCACAGTCAAACTAAATTGCACCACTGAACAAATCTATGAGCTAAAGGTTTTGTATCAGAATTTGAACCATTATATATATAAAAAAAACTGAGAAAAATTCGACAAAAAAAAAAAAAAAAATGTGCATAGCCTCGGTTTCATCACAGAGATCAAATCTCATCAGCGGAAAGAAAAAACCAGAGAAATTGTTACAGGATAAACCTTTCAGAAATCAAACTATATATAAATCTATTTAGAGAGCAAAAAGTTAAAAACAAAATCAAACGGATCGTAGAACAAACCTTGGCTCATTTTACTTTCACGATTAACGATCATGGAGAAACAAAAAAAAAGCAAAGAAAGAGATCTGAAATAAGAAGAATTGAGAAATCTAACCTGAGAAGACGATGCAGATTCTTGGAGAGAGAGAGAGAGAGAGAAATCTGAATGCAAGGTTTAGTTAGGTGAAGAAGAAGAAGAAGAAGGAAGCTGTAGGCTTCAACTACTACAAAATGGAAGAAGGGTTGGTGTGATTTTAGGCTTCCGTCATTTTTCCAACTTTTTTAGAAATTTTAATTTTTTTAGATTTTTTATTGAATACGTACGGATCGACTTATTAGAAAGCTAATTTGTTATTTTCTTTCGTCTGTTTAAAAAACAAAAAAAAACTATATTAAAGAAGAAGAGACAAAACAATATAAAATGTTAACCAAAATGCAAACAAAAATATTTAGGAAAAATTAATAATGTGTGTACCAAAGCCAAATTCAGAGTTTGTGACTCTTTACGTAATATACTACTCCAAATCTTAGAATGAAAGCAACATGAATTACGAGTACAGTTTAAAACAAATAATTCCAAGAACACGAGTTACAATATGTCAATGAGTTACTCGAGAGGCCTCCTCATACAGTGAGTTCAGTATCTCCAACTTTAAATAACTTACAATAAAGTGTAGAGAAGAAGCTGAGATGTTGTTGAAATCCTATACATGGATCTTAACTCCTTGATCATCTTTTTTTCATTCCACTTCCATGTTGGTTTCAGAGTGATTGCAACTCTCTTCAAACACTTGGAGTTGGCAAGTATGTATCTTAATACTTGTTTCTCTTCCTTTGTTCCTCTATATGCTTCCCACTCAAACATCTCGAGTTTCGTTGACAAGCATAGAGGTACACCATCCGGTTGCTTGAACGAAAGTGGAAAGTCTTTATTCTTGAGAAGTCCCTGCTGTGAAGCAAACAACAACAATTAACATGTTTGCTAGGTCTTTTTTACTGCCCTTTTGTATAAATGCATGGTGCAGGCACAAACCTGGTCGATGTGAAGAACTTTCAGTTCAGGAAAATTATGAAGCAAAGACACGAATGGCTCACACCAATCTAACTTGAAAGGATGTATTTTACAATCTGTAACTTGTGAGAAGTTGATGGCGTGACACCACGCAACCTGCAATATGAACACAACACGTACATAAGTAAGTTGTATAATCTGGTGGCAATTAATTAATTAATTAATGTGATCATAACAATAAATAAATAAAAAAGTGAGGTTTAAACTTAGTACCGTTTCAACGTTTAGACATATAGTGAGATATCTGACCGAGGAAAGAGATTTCATAAACTTTTCATCAGGATAACTAAAATAGCATAAACCTGCTTTATCAAGGCTTGGCTTGTTCTCAATCGAGCATGAGTTTGTCGAAATATCTCCGATGGCTAATTCCTTTAAATTTTCTGAATCTATGACCAAAGTTCCTTCAATATCCTCTACTTTTGGGTTCAGATTAACATACTTTAAGGTCACCAAAGATGGCACTTTTACACTAAACTTTGTCACGTTGTCTTGGCTATGTCGCCCCACATACAAATATATGAGAATAGGACAACTCGATAAGAGCCTAACAACAGAATCCTCATCTTTGTATACCACAGAGACAAGCTCAAGACGTTTGAGGGATGGGAGGCATACCGGAGATGAAACGTCTACATAAACCTTGTTGGAAAGACGGAGATATACAAGCGTATCACATGTATAAAGGCTTTTGGGCAAGCTAATAGGCTCTGCGGACCACATGAGCTGAAAACATAGTACCAAAACCCTGCGCTCAACCGCATATGCTAACCACTTTCCCACATTAGCATCAATAGGACAATGTGGACCGACTTCTATATTCAAACTTTCTAATTGAGGTGCTTTGTGTAGTTTAAGTGACTCGTTAACAAACCGCCAAATAGACTCTGGTCGCTTACTTTTTCCAAATAAACGGCCAAAACCGCCAAGAAAATTTGTTCTGTGAGCAACATCTCTGTACTCAAGTTGTGGCAACATTGTCCATATAGATCGCCATCGTTTCGATAAAATCATGGTGGCCACTGCATCCTTTGTTGGAACCAATAACAAGATCCTCAAAAGCAAATCTTCTGGCAATGCACTGATCCTATCTTCAAACTCCATATCTCGGACAGCTTATGGTTCTTCGCTTCAGAAATCGCTGGGCACTGTTTTTTGAGTTTCGAAGCATCTTTTTCTCAATGCACTTGTGTGTTTTTGTTATATTCTTCTCTTTTCTTTCTTATGTATACATATTACTATATTAGACGGTTCGTATGATCCCTTTTATGATTCTCTCTTTCCATGTTTCATTATATTTACATTTTTTGTTTGAATAAGATATGTTTGATTATTGTGCTTCCATTTTTTTTGTTCCAGTTTTCCATTTACACAATATTTTGTTACCGATGCTGTTAATATCTTCCATTTTCCTTCCATTCACGGGATTTGTCTATGTCTATATGATCATGAGGATGGTTTGATTGAAGTCTGCAACATGTGAAAATATAGAATTGGCTGAACAAGAGATGCTGGAAACTTGTGTAGTACATTACATAGTACGTTGTGGATTCTTCTTTATCAAATACACATTTGTATACCATATAGATACAAATTTTCATATCCTATGATTCCTATCTAGTCTCTAGTTATCAGCTCTAAAAGGATACACGGGGGAGACGGGAGTAACGTAACCAAATATATAGGAACATAACGAATCTTCTTTTATGATGTGACAAAGTTTCCTCTTAAAACGTACTCTAATCTGTTGAAATTTGGCATATCTAATATTTGACATGTGGAGAAAATGACGGAAGCTTCAACAACTAGAAATTGGAGGAGGAAGAGCTCGGTGTGGTTTTACGCTTCCGTCATTTTCTCCACCTTTTGTTTTTAATATATATTTTCTCAGATTTTTTGTATGAATACGTACGGATTATTAGAAGAGCAAATGTGTTGTTTGCTTCATTATAAAAGAATAGACAAAGAATAAATATTTAGGAAAATGCAATCAGTGTAATTTGATAATGTACCTAAAGGCCAATTCAGAGTTTGTGACGACTCTACTTCAAATTAATCTAAGAATGAAAGCAATATGAATTGGTAGTACAATTAATTCATGACTCTACATGTAATCTATCAAAGTGTCAACGAGCTCTTAAACTCTAATTGAGTGGATCTTAATACTTGTTTCTCTTGGCTTGTTCCTCCATAGAGGTACATCATCCGGTTCCTTAAACGAAAGTATAAAGGCTTTCATTCTCTTGATAAGTCCCTGTGAAGAAAAGCGAACAACATCAAGGAATATAATGTAGTTATTAACATGCATGTTTCCTAATTAATTTTGAAGTTCCCTTTTGTTAATTAATTAATGCATGCGCAGGCACAAACCTGGTCGATGAGAAGAACTTTTAGTTCAGGAGAACTTTGTAGCAAAGACATTAATGGCTCAAAACAATTTGAACTGAACGGGCATATTTTACAATATGTCAGCTGTGAGAAGTTGATTGCGTGACACAAGGCAACCTGCAATGAACACAATACATAAGTAAATTCTGGCCCGCACAGCTGTGGTCCAATGGTATGGGAGAGCTGGGGAAATGTTGGAAGGAACTAACCCATGTTCGACCTGAAAACAAAAATCATAGTTGTGTGGAAAGTCTGTCAGTTGAGTCTTAGTCCAATTGGTTTATCTTGTAGTCAGAAATGCATGTGGTCTTACTACCCTCTGGCATTAGTCGGAAAGCATTCCAAATTCGAGACAGACAATGGGTAGCCTTTCGGAGAGAAATCCACTCTGAAACACTGGATCAGCCGATAGGGTTTATCAAAAAAAAAAAAAAAAAAGTTAAA
>NC_025696.1:27756360-27758003 GCF_000633955.1 Camelina sativa
AAAAAAAAAAAAAAAAAAAGTTAAATATGGTGGCAGTTATTAATTAACGTGATCATAATAATAAATAAAAAGTTAGGTTAAGAAATACTGTTGCAAGGCTTAGACATATCTCGAGATATCTGACCGAGGAAAGAGATTTCATAAATTTTTCAAGGCGAGGCTTGTTCTCGATCGAGCATGAGTTATGTTCGTCGAAATATCAAAGATGGCGAATTCCTTTAAATTTGCTGAATCTATGACCAAAGATCCTAAGTATATCCTCTAGCTACTACTTCTAGTTCCACATTACAATACTTGAAGCTCACTAAAGATGGTACTTTGACACTGAACTTTGTAACATTGTCTTGGTCATGTTGCACCTCATACAAACAATTGAGAATAGAACTCGATAAGAGCCTAGCAAGAGAATCTTCATCTTTGTATATCACATAGACAAGTTCAAGATGTTTGAGGGATAAGAGACATACGGGAGAAAGAAAAACATCTACAAAAACCTTGTTGGGAAGACGCAGATACACAAGCATAACACATGTATAAAGGCTTTTGGGCAAGCTAATAGGCTCTGCGGACCACATGAGTTGGAACTCTAGTTCACGGACCCTGCGATCAACCGCATATGTTAACCACTTTTCCCACATTAGCATCAATAGGACAATGTGGGCCGAGTTCTATATCCAAAATCTTTAACCCAGGTGCTTTGTGTAGTTTAATTGACTCGTTAAGAAACCGCCAAATAGACTCTGGTCGTCGCTCACTTTCACCAAGTAAACGGCAACAAAATCTTTTTTTTGTAACATTGTTGCTCTCTAAGTATTTGAGAGTCGTGGCACCATCGTCCAGATAGACCGGCATTGTTTAGACAAAATCATGGTAGCCACTAAATTCTTTGTGAGAACCAATAACAAAATCCTCACGAGCAAATCGTCAGGCAATGCCCTGATCCTATCTTCGCCTCCTCCGTTTCTCCGGTAGCGTATGGCTTTTTTCTTCACAAAATGTATGGCAATAGATATTAATTTTTGTCCCAACCATATGGAGCCGAGTATAAAGCTGTCCTAAGACCATTGTGCATTGGTGAAACTATTTTCAGTTTTAGTTTCTCATATATAATACTATAGTAATAGAAACTATAGCGTGGGTTATATACGCATTATTAATTTGAAATGAAAAATGAAGTTTCTATTCAATTTTATATGAAATATACATGTAATTGTTAATATCTTTTTTGGAAATTAATTTTCATAATATTACTGTTTAACTATAATATTTTAATATATATCTTATTATATAAAGTTTGATGTCAAAATTACTAATTAACAAAATCGTGACATGTGTCAATTGTATCATTCAGATGTTGACACATGTCAATTTTAAATTTATTTAAATTATAAAAAATAAAAGTGTAAAAATTCAAAACCTACCATAAAAAGCTTTTATATAAAAGTAAAATAGAGAAAAAAAACCTAATTTTTTTAAAATATTTAAACAGTTTTAAAATTTAGAAAAAATCATTATAAGGAAATTGTATATATATATATCATAAAATTCGAAATAAAAATGTAAATACTCACCTTTACACACAAAGAAAAATATTGTTGAAAAAAAAACATAAAAAAATAGACTGTCTCATATTTTTTTCACCA
>NC_025696.1:27759347-27762167 GCF_000633955.1 Camelina sativa
GGTTCATGAGTTATCTCCGTTTTAGTGGATGCACTTACGTTCAGAAGTCCGACTCGACCCGCACGCAAAGGAAAGCTCCCACTCGATCGGATGTTAGCAGCGACTCGACCAAGATGTCCCAGGATGGCTCCTGAGCACCCTCAAGACTTGACTTGACAAAGACGTCCCAGGATGGCTCCTGAGCACCCTCAAGACGCGACTCGACCAAGACGTCCCAAGATGGCTCCTGAGCACCCTCAAGACGCGACTCGATCAGCAGCTCTCAGACGACATTCTCAAGCCGCGACTCGATCAGCAGCTCTCTGACGACATTCTCAAGCAGCAACTCGATCGACACTCTCACGTCGCGATTCGATCAGCAGCTTTCAGACGACATTCTCAAGCCGCGACTCGATCGACACTCTCACATCGCGANTAAATTATAAAAAATAAAAGTGTAAAAATTCAAAACCTACCATAAAAAGCTTTTATATAAAAGTAAAATAGAGAAAAAAAACCTAATTTTTTTAAAATATTTAAACAGTTTTAAAATTTAGAAAAAATCATTATAAGGAAATTGTATATATATATATCATAAAATTCGAAATAAAAATGTAAATACTCACCTTTACACACAAAGAAAAATATTGTTGAAAAAAAAACATAAAAAAATAGACTGTCTCATATTTTTTTCACCAATAAAATAATTTATTCAAAAAGACTATTGTAATATATAAGATAGGAGTATGTAAGACTAATATATGCGTTTTTGTAACTACAAAAATGTTAAAGTAAAGAGACATATTGATATGTATATATTTTACACCTTTTCATCATGCATTTGTCATTCATTTTGTTCTTAACTCGCTGCTTTGTATTGTTTTTAGTCTCTTTTGCATAACATGCATATCTAGGTAGTCTTTGCATTGGTCTTGCACGCATCTTGCATATTGGAGTTGTTTCAGGTGTTTTAGGAGGTGTCCAAACCATCAAATGCAAACAAGGATCTGGAAAGCAGTTAAGCGACTCGATCTACACTACCCAACGACGCAAGCTTCCACGTCTTTGATCGAGTCGAGTGAAGATTTTACTTTGGGATTCAGCTTTTGACGTCTTCATCAAAGTTGTAGGTAATTGAGTCATCTTTCCAATGCAATTTATTTCAAACCAATCGGAGTCGTGGTTCATGAGTTATCTCCGTTTTAGTGGATGCACTTACGTTCAGAAGTCCGACTCGACCCGCACGCAAAGGAAAGCTCCCACTCGATCGGATGTTAGCAGCGACTCGACCAAGATGTCCCAGGATGGCTCCTGAGCACCCTCAAGACTTGACTTGACAAAGACGTCCCAGGATGGCTCCTGAGCACCCTCAAGACGCGACTCGACCAAGACGTCCCAAGATGGCTCCTGAGCACCCTCAAGACGCGACTCGATCAGCAGCTCTCAGACGACATTCTCAAGCCGCGACTCGATCAGCAGCTCTCTGACGACATTCTCAAGCAGCAACTCGATCGACACTCTCACGTCGCGATTCGATCAGCAGCTTTCAGACGACATTCTCAAGCCGCGACTCGATCGACACTCTCACATCGCGACTCGATCGACACTCTCACGTCGCGACTCGATCGACACTCTCACGTCGCGACTCGATCGACACTCTCACGTCGTGACTCGATCGGCACTCTCATGATGTGACTCGATCGATGCTCTTAAACCGACATCCTGGTTTTGTCCCGAAGACGCATCCGAGAAGGATTCCCGAACCGACGNTAATTGAGTCATCTTTCCAATGCAATTTATTTCAAACCAATCGGAGTCGTGGTTCATGAGTTATCTCCGTTTTAGTGGATGCACTTACGTTCAGAAGTCCGACTCGACCCGCACGCAAAGGAAAGCTCCCACTCGATCGGATGTTAGCAGCGACTCGACCAAGATGTCCCAGGATGGCTCCTGAGCACCCTCAAGACTTGACTTGACAAAGACGTCCCAGGATGGCTCCTGAGCACCCTCAAGACGCGACTCGACCAAGACGTCCCAAGATGGCTCCTGAGCACCCTCAAGACGCGACTCGATCAGCAGCTCTCAGACGACATTCTCAAGCCGCGACTCGATCAGCAGCTCTCTGACGACATTCTCAAGCAGCAACTCGATCGACACTCTCACGTCGCGATTCGATCAGCAGCTTTCAGACGACATTCTCAAGCCGCGACTCGATCGACACTCTCACATCGCGACTCGATCGACACTCTCACGTCGCGACTCGATCGACACTCTCACGTCGCGACTCGATCGACACTCTCACGTCGTGACTCGATCGGCACTCTCATGATGTGACTCGATCGATGCTCTTAAACCGACATCCTGGTTTTGTCCCGAAGACGCATCCGAGAAGGATTCCCGAACCGACGTTCTATATTATCGTTTTATGTTTTAGAGATTTCCATGTTTTTCCTATAAATACGTTTTGTTAAGTTTTCACTCGAGTATCTTAGCTTTTATCTCGTTTTTGTTCTTTCCCTTAAGGTTTACCTAGCCACCAAAAACGCTTGACACTTTGTATCCCGATACCTTTGAATTTATTTCACTATTTTGATTCGATTTCTTCTACAAAATTGTTCATCTCATTTTTATCTATCTTAGGATGCTTGATTCAATGTTTTATGAGTTTTTATCCTTGATGATGATTTTCGGATCTGAGTAGTGTGGTAGTTCTTGAGGATGGGATAGATTAGGTGGAGGATCTTAGGATGTAGAGTGTTTAAGCTTTGATTGTATGATTCCCTTCTGGACTAGAGTTAGAAATACTACTTTCTCTCTGATCAATTGGAACTGGGTTTTAGA